>NC_057417.1:7913264-8163264 GCF_019320065.1 Cervus canadensis | reverse complement strand
TTTCTGAACGTTGAGCTTTTTTTTTTTTTTTTTAATTTGTTTATTAGTTGGAGGCTAATTACTTCACAACATTTCAGTGGGTTTTGTCATACATTGATATGAATCAGCCATAGATTTACACGTATTCCCCATCCCGATCCCCCCTCCCACCTCCCTCTCACCCGATTCCTCTGGGTCTTCCCAGTGCACCAGGCCCGAGCACTTGTCTCATGCATCCCACCTGGGCTGGTGATCTGTTTCACCATAGATAGTATACATGCTGTTCTTTTGAAACATCCCACCCTCACCTTCTCCCATAGAGTTCAAAAGTCTGTTCTGTATTTCTGTGTCTCTTTTTCTGTTTTGCATATAGGGTTATCGTTACCATCTTTCTAAATTCCATATATGTGTGTTAGTATGCTGTAATGTTCTTTATCTTTCTGGCTTACTTCACTCTGTATAAGGGGCTCCAGTTTCATCCATCTCATTAGGACTGGTTCAAATGAATTATTTTTGATGGCTGAGTAATATTCCATGGTGTATATATACCACAGCTTCCTTATCCATTCATCTGCTGATGGGCATCTAGGTTGCTTCCATGTCCTGGCTATTATAAACAGTGCTGCGATGAACATTGGGGTGCACGTGTCTCTTTCAGATCTGGTTTCCTCAGTGTGTATGCCCAGAAGTGGGATTGCTGGGTCATATGGCAGTTCTATTCCCAGTTTTTTAAGAAATCTCCACACTCTTCTTCATAGTGGCTGTACTAGTTTGCATTCCCACCAACAGTGTAAGAGGGTTCCCTTTTCTCCACAGCCTCTCCAGCATTTATTGCTTGTAGACCTTTGGATAGCAGCCATCCTGACTGGCGTGTAATGGTACCTCATTGTGGTTTTGATTTGCATTTCTCTGATAATGAGTGATGTTGAGCATCTTTTCATGTGTTTGTTAGCCATCTTTATGTCTTCTTTGGAGAAATGTCTGTTTAGTTCTCTGGCCATTTTTTGATTGGTCTTTATTTTTCTGGAATTTACTTGCAGGAGTTTGCTTGTATATTTTTTGAGAATTAATCCTTTGTCTGTTTTCTTCATTTGCTTATTATTTTCTCCCAATCTGACGGCTGTCTTTTCACCTTAACTTATAGTTTCCTTTTGTAGTGCAAAAGCTTTTAGTTTCTTAGATCCCATTGTTTAGTTTGCTTTTATTTCCATATTCTGGGAGGTGGGTCCATAGAGGATCTTTGCTGTGATTTATGTCCGGAGAGTGTTTTGCTATGTTATCCTCTAGGAGTTTTTAGTTTCTGGTCTTACATTTAGAATCTTTAACTCATTTTGAGTTTAATTTTTGTGTATGGTGTAGAAAGTGTTCTAGTTTCATTCTTTAACAAGTGGTTGACGCAAGTTTTCCCAGCACGCACTTGTTAAAGTGAGGTTGTCTTTTTTCATTGTATATCTTGCCTGCCTTTGTCAAAGATAAGGTGTCCCATAAGGTTCTGATTTATCTCTGGGCTTTCCTATTCTGTTCCATTGGTCCAGTATTTCTGTCTTTGTGGCCAGTACACACTGTCTGAAGATGTGGCTTTGTGTAGAGCTCTGAAGTCAGGCAGGTTGATTCCTCAGTTCATTCTTCTTTCTCAAGACTTACTTGGCTATTTGAGGTTTTTTGTATTTCCCATACAAATTGTGAAACTTCCTTTGGTTAGTTCTGTGAAAAATCCGTTGGTAGCTTGATAGGGATTGCATTGAATCTATAGACTGCTTTGGGTAGAATAGCATTTTGACAATATTGATTCTTCCAATCCATGAACACGGTATGTTTCTCCATCTGTTTGTGTCCTCTTTGATTTCTTTCATCAGTGTTTTATAGTTTTCTATGTATAGGTCCTTTGTTTCTTTAGGTAGATATACTCCTAAGTATTTTATTCTTTTTTGTTGCAATGGTGAATGGTATTGTTTCCTTAATTTCTCTTTCTGTTTTCTCATTGTTAGTGTATGGGAATGCAAGGGATTTCTGTGTGTTAATTTTATATCCTGCAACTTTACTATATTCATTGATTAGTTCTAGTAATTTTCTGGTAGAGTCTTTAGGGTTTTCTATGTAGAGGATCATGTCATCTGCAAACAGTGAGAGTTTCCCTTCTTCTTTTCCTATCTGGATTCCTTTTACTTCTTTTTCTGCTCTGATTGCTGTGGCCAAAACTTCCAACACTATGTTGAATAGTAGTGGTGAGAGTGGGCACCCTTGTCTTGTTCCTGATTTCAGGGGAAATGCTTTCAATTTTTCACCATTGAGGGTGATGCTTGCTGTGGGTTTGTCATATATAGCTTTTATTATGTTGAGGTATGTTCCTTCTATTCCTGCTTTTTGGAGGGTTTTAATCATAAATGAGTGTTGAATTTTGTCAAAGGCTTTCTCTGCATCTATTGAGATAATCATATGGTTTTTATCTTTCAATTTGTTAATGTGGTATATTACATTGATTGATTTGCGGATATTGAAGAATCCTTGCATTCCTGGGATAAAGCCCACTTGGTCGTGGTGTATGATTTTTTTAATATGTTGTTGGATTCTGTTTGCTAGAATTTTGTTAAGGATTTTTGCATCTATGTTCATCAGTGATATTGGCCTGTAGTTTTCTTTTTTTGTGGCATCTTTGTCTGGTTTTGGAATTAGGGTGATGGTGGCCTCATAGAATGAGTTTGGAAGTTTACCTTCTTCTGCAATTTTCTGGAAGAGTTTGAGTAAGATAGGTGTTAGCTCTTCTCTAAATTTTTGGTAGAATTCAGCTGTGAAGCCATCTGGTCCTGGGCTTTTGTTTGCTGGAAGATTTTGATTACAGTTTCGATTTCCTTGCTTGTGATGGGTCTGTTAAGATCTTCTATTTCTTCCTGGTTCAGTTTTGGAAAGTTATACTTTTCTAAGAATTTGTCCATTTCATCCAAGTTGTCCTTTTTATTGGCATAGAGCTGCTGGTAGTAGTCTCTTATGATCCTTTGTATTTCAGTGTTGTCTGTTGTGATCTCTCCATTTCATTTCTAATTTTGTTAATTTGGTTCTTCTCTCTTTGTTTCTTAATGAGTCTTGCTAATGGTTTGTCAATTTTGTTTATTTTTTCAAAAAACCAGCTTTTAGCTTTGTTGATTTTTGCTATGGTCTCTTTAGTTTCTATTGCATTTAATTTCTGCCATCAGTTTTTAAGATTTTTTCCTTTGCTATACCCTGGGGTTCTTCATTTCTCCTTCTCTAATTGCTTTAGGTGTAGAGTAGGTTATTTATTTGACTTTTTTCTTGTTTCTTGATGTAAGCCTGTAATGCTATGAACCGTCCCCTTAGCACTGCTTTTACAGTGTCCCATAGGTTTTGGGTTGTTGTGTTTTCATTTTCATTCATTTCTATACATATTTTGATTTCTTTTTTGATTTCTTCTATGATTTGTTGGTTATTCAGAAGCGTGTTATTTAGCCTCCATATGTTTGAATTTTTAACAATTTTTTCCTGTAATTGAGATCTAATCTTACTGCACTGTGGTCAGAAAAGATGACTGGAATGATTTCAATTTTTTTGAATTTTTCAAGACTAGATTTATGGCCCAGGATGTGATCTATTCTGGAGAAGGTTCCGTGTGCACTTGAGAAAAAGGTGAAGTTGCTTGTTTTGGGGTGAAATGTCCTATAGATATCAATTAGGTCTAGCTGTCCATTGTGTCATTTAAAGTTTGTGTTTCCTTGTTAATTTTCTGTTTAGTTGATCTATCCATGTTGGATGGGGTTATTAAAGTCCCCATATTATTTGTTACTATTAATTATCCTCTTCATACTCGTAGTGTTTGCTCGACATATTGCGGTGCTCCTATGTGGTCGGCATATATATTTATAATTGTTATATCTTCTTCTTGGATTGATCCTTGATCATTATGTAGTGTCCTTCTTTGTCTCTTTTCACAGCTTTTATTTGAAAGTCTATTTTATCTGATATGAGTATTGCGACTCCTGCTTTCTTTTGGTCTCCATTTGCATGAAATATTTTTCTCCAGCCCTTCACTTTTAGTCTGTATGTGTCTCTTGTTTTGAGGTGGGTCTCTTGTAGACAGCATATATGGAGGTCTTGTTTTTGTATCCATTCAGCCAATCTTTGTCTTTTGGTTGGGGCATTCAACCCATTTACATTTAAGGTAATTATTGATAGGTGTGGTCCCGTTGCCATTTACTTTGTTGTTTTGGGTTCACGTTTATACAACCTTTCTGCATTTCCTGTCTAGAGAAGATCCTTTAACATTTTGGTTGAAGAGCGGTTGGTGGTGCCTAATTCTCTCCAGCTTTTTGCTTATCTGTTAAAGCTTTTGATTCCCTTCATATCTGATGAGATCTCCTTGCTGGATTACAGTAATCTAGGTTGTAGGTTATTCCCTTTTCATTACTTTAGAACGTCCCTGCCTTCCCTTTCTGGCCTGGAGGCGTTTCTGTTGAAATCAGCGTTATCTTATCGGGAATGCCTTTGTGTGTTATTTGTTGTTTCTTTCCCTTTGCTGCTTTTAATTATTGTTCTTTGTTGTTTGATCTTGTTAGTTTGCATTAATATGCTGTCTTGGCGGTTTTCGCCTTGGGTTTATTCCTGTTTGGGGACTCTCTGGTTCTGGACTTGGGTGGCCCTATGTTCCTTCCCCATTTTAGGAAGTTTTCAGCTATTATCTCCTCGAGTATTTTCTCATGGCCTTTCTTTTTGTCTTCTTCTTTTGGAACTCCTATGATTCGAATGTTGGGTCGTTTCACAGTGTCCCAGAGGTCCCTGAGGTTGTCCTCATTTCTTTTGATCCTTTTTTCTTTTTTCCTCTCTGCTTCATTTATTTCCACCATTTTATCTTCTACCTCACTTATCCTATCTTCTGCCTCCGTTATTCTACTCTTGGTTCCCTCCAAAGTGTTTTTGATCTCATTCATTGCATTGTTCATTTTTAATTGACTCTTTTTTATTCTTCTAGGTCTTTATTAAACAATTCTTGTATCTTTATTCAATCTTTGTCCTGCCAAGGACTATTATATCTGTTAACCTCCATTTTGTTTTCAAGATTTGGATCATTTTTATTATCAATTATTCTAAATTCTTATTTTCAGGTAGATTCTATCTCCTCCTCCTTTGTTTGACTTGTGGGCATTTTTCAGTGTTCCTATTACCTGTTGGGTATTTCTTTGCCTTTTCTCTTGTTTAGATTGCTGTGTCTGGTAGTGTGTACTTTTTTGTATTCTGGGAGGATCTGTGGTTCCTTTTTATTTGTGTGAGATTTACCCAGTGGGGGTGGGGTTAACGATGGCTTGTCAAGGTTTCCCGTTAGGGAAAAGCTTGCGTCAGTGGTAGCTGGTGGGTGGACACTTGGATTTCTTCTCTTGGAGAGCAATGGAGTGCCCAGTAATGAGTTTTGAAGATGGGTCTATGTGTTAGGTTGACCTTGGGCCCAGGCCTGTATGTCTGACCAATTCGGTGAGGCTATGTTCCTGTGTTGCTGGAGAATTTGCGTGGTATGTCTTGCTCTAAAACTTATTGGCTCTTGGGTGGTGGTTGGTTTCAGTGTAGGTATGGAGGCTTTTGGACGGTCACTTATTACTTAAAGTTCCATGTAGTCAGGAGTTTTCTGGTGTTCTCAGGTTTTGGGCTTAATTTTCCTGCCTCTGGATTTCAGTTTTATTCTTCCTGTAGTCTCAGGACTTCTCCAACTATACAGCACTGATAATAAAACTTCTAGGTTAATGGCGAAAAGATTCTCCCCCGTTAGGGACACCCAGAGAGGTTCACAGAGTTACATGAACAGGAGAAAAGGGAGGAGGGAGATAGAGATGAGCAGGAGGAGAAAAAGGGGGACTCAAGAGGAGAGAGACAGATCTACGCAGCTGTCTGTTCCCAGAGTGTTCTCCGTATCTCAGACACCTACAAGGATTCACAGAATTGGATTGGAAGAGAAGGGGAAAGGAGGAAATAGAGGTGTTCTGAGGTAGAAAACAGAGAGTCAAGATTGGGAGAGAATAATCTTCGGTTTAAAGATAGGGCTTCTCTTTTTTTTTGTAAGGTTATAGTGTAGTGAAAATGAAAATGAAGAGTAGTAGAGGAGTACTAGAGGACTTTAAAAGAAATAAGAGAAAAAGAAAAATAGAAAATAAAAGAGAAAACGGAAAGAAAAAAAAGAAGAAAAAAGAAAAAAAAAGAAAAAAAAAAAAAAAAAAAAAAAAAGAAAGAAAGAAAAAAAAAATTTTTTTTTCCCTAATTAAAAAAATCATAAAAATCTATGAAAATGAAAGTTAAGGAGTAATGGGGGAGTAATAGGGAATTTTAAAGGAAAATAAAAGAGAAAAAATAAAAAAGAAAAAATATAAAAAGAAAAAAAAATTTTTTTTCCTTACTTAGAAAAAAAAAAGTAAAAATATATCTAGGAATTTCTCTGGAGCTGTTGCGGTCAGTGTGGGTTCGGCTCAGTTTCAGATAGCTCCTCGTTCCAGCTTACACTTCTCGATATCTACAGGGCCCTTCCGGTGAAGTCGGTGTTTTCTACAGGGATTTTAATCTGTTGCACCAGTCCCTTCTGAAGCGGTTCCCTTTGTTTATTTGGCTTCTGTTTGCCGGTCTCTTCAGAGCCTCATTTCCGCCCTGACACAGGCGGGCGGAGGTGGACTCTTATTCAGGTAGCTAGTTCCGTTGCCGCAACTGATTTTTGTATGTTAATTTTGTATCCTGTAAGTCAATTGAATTTGTTTATTAGTTCTAGCAGTTTTTGATGGTGTTTTTAGAGTGTTTTATGTATAAGATCATGCCATCTGCAAACAGAAACAATTTTATCCCCTCTTTTCTTATTTTGATGCCTTTAATTTGTTTCTCTTGCCTAATTGCTCAAGGCTTTTTGAGGCTTATGCTTGGAACTGAAACACTCTCACTTCTGCCACATTCTTTTTGCCCGAGCAGACACAAGTCCAGTCCAGATCCAAAGGTTGGGGAAATAGATTACTGCTTTGTGGGAGGATACTGAGAGTCATGTAGAAAAATGGATATGATAGATAATAGGGTGAAGAACTGGGACCATTTTTTGTAATCAGTCTGTGGTAGTGACTATGAAACTTGTTCAGAGTTACATGTCTGATAGGAATCAAACCATATCTATCTGACTGCAGTGTCCAAATTCCTCTTACAGTTTTGTCTAGATGTTCTTTTTATTGACCCAGTCCACAGGGTCTAATCATGTTGGTTAGGGCAATGAAGTATTCTCATTGGTTAGACTTGGGTCATGTCTGCGCCCCTGAGACGGGAGGGAGGAACCAGCCCCACCGGAACCGGAAGTAGTGTAGGGAGAGGTGCCATAATGGAAAATCATTTTTAGAAGAAGAGGTGGATAGAGATCAGGCTGCAAATGTATTGTCCCCCACTGAGAGGGCTGGGATCATAGGAAATGGCGGTAAAGTTCAAGGGGAAAGCTGTGTCTTCAGACTCTTAGATCACACATGGAGAGATGCTGCATTTGCTCTATTGACTGGGAGAGACAATTGAGGAGTTTCAATTGGCTTTAAGTTGATGCATCCAGTAGATAGCTGGATAAAAAGGATGCTATGAGAATTATGAAGAGATGTCTCATCGATATGGGACAGGCATATCAAACTTCAAATGTCTTGGAATGTCCAAACAGAGTTGTCTTCATCACTGTTGTATTAGCTAATTTATTTTTAATTGGAAGATGATTGCTTTACAATATTGTGTTGGTTTCTGCCGTACATCAACATGAATCGGCCATAGGTATACTTCTGTCCCCTCCCTCCCACCTCCCACCCCATCTCATCCCTCTTGGTTGTCACAGAAGACTGGTTTGCGCTCTCTGAGTCATGAAGAAAATTCCCTCTGGCTGTCTGTTTTATGTATGGTAATGCACATGTTTCCATGCTGCCTTTGTCCCACCTTCTCCTTCCCCCTGCTGTGTCCATAACTCCTTCTCTATGTCTGCATCTCCTTTGCTGCCCTAGAAAATAGGTTCATAAATACCATCTTTCTGGATTCCATATATATATGTGTTAATATATGATATTTGTTTTTTGAACTTACTTCAATATTATTATTATTATTTTTTAATTCTCAGGGACTATCACAACTCCAAGCTTAAAGGAGGCATTTATCACACTTTGAATAAAAGAGGTGAATAGTTAGGTGGATGGATGGATAATGGATGTATGGATTAATAGAGAGATAGTGGATGTATGGATGGATGGAAGGATGGTTGCATAGATGGATAGGTGATAGATGAATAAATTAACAATGAATGAATGTCTGGATGGCAAGTTGACACTTGCCTTGTTTTCTACTTCACGCCTCAAATTTTATGTGCCAGCAATCCCAAATTGGATATACATTCCTCTACTTCCATTTATACCTGGCCTCCATGCCTTAGGCCATATGGTTCCTTCTGTTTGGAATGTAATCTGCTCTGAATGTTTTCATTTTTTGCTCTAATCTTCTTCCTTTTTTGCTCTAATCTTCATTTTCTGAAGATTCATCATTCTGAAGCTAGTTGAATGGATTAGGTGCCTTTCCACATTGCTCCTATAATTCTCTGAGCATATTTATATTATTAACCATGCTTTTTTTTATGATAATCACCCTTTTGTGTATGTATGAGCTCCTCAAAGCCAGCATCTATGTCTCATTCATTTCTGTAACCCAAAGCCTAACATAGACCTGATTCAGAAAGAGTGCATAGTAAGTGTATGTACTTACTATGTAAGTGTATGCATAATAAGTATAGGTCAATGAATAAATGAATAGATTATTCATTGATGTACAAGTAATGTACATTGATAAGAATATGTAGTCTCTAACACAGAAATGTAGCTTGTATAACCAATGACATTCCCAGTGCTCTTTTCCTTGATAAATACAGCTTAATACAAAAATAATAATGTTCTAGAAACCCATTCTTGACGAAATTCTCCCCTGTGCCCCCACTTTGTCAGTGCATTTTAAAAGAGTAGGAGAAAGTTAGAGGGGAGACCGAGAACCATGCCGGTCTCCACCTTACTAATAACCTGTCAGGTAATTCTGGGATGTCACCAAGAAGAGATCATTAGGAGACAGTAGTACCGCAAGAGTGCCTTCAGGTTTATGGTTGGTCCTGTATGGAGAAGACACTTGGCCTATAATTGCTGTTGTGTAGTTGCTAAGTCATAGCCAACCCTTTGCAACCCCATGGAACTATGGCCTGCCAGGCTCCTCTGTCCATTGGATTTCCCAGGCAAGAATACTGGAGTGGGCTGCTATTTCCCTCTCCAGGGGATTTTTCTGACCCTGGGATCGAGCCCACGTCTCTTGCTTCTCCTGCATTGGTTGGTAGATTTCTCTTCTACTGAGCCACCGGAGTTATTTCTAACTAGGTGGGTATTTTAAAGAGTAGAAATCTATGACATTAAATTCTCTTTTTTATCATAAGACTGATAGCTTCTGCTTAGACAGTACCTACTCATGTGTCAAGTTCTGCTGGCTACTTTATCACTTCTGCCCAGGTAGGTTTTATAATCTCTGATTTTTAGTTGTGCAAACTGATGAGGAGAGGGCTGAAGACACTCAGTGCAAGGCCCGTGTCTGGTAAGTGATTGGAGCTGAGATGTGAACCCAGGTTCACTTGACTCTGAACATTGCACTCTTTCCCGTGTACCATCCTAGCAATGGAGGGCTGAAAAGACTCTGCTTTGGATCTGATCGGTCTTCTCTTTCTTGCAAACACTAAGCAAAGCAGTCTCTCCTACATTGGAGGAGAGGCTCTTGTACAAATCGACCTTTTAATGTCTTGCTTGCTAAGTCGCTTCAGTTGTGTCTGACTGTGTAATCCTATGGACTGTAGCCCTCCAGGCTCTTCTGCCCATGGGATTCTCCAGGCAAAAATACTGGAGTGGATTGCCATTTCCTCCTCCAAGGGATCTTCCTGACCCAGGAATCAAGTCCAATCAAGTCTCTATTGTCTCCTGCCTTGGCAGAAGGTTTCTTTACTGCTAGCGCCACTTGGGAAGGATCAAGCTTTATCTGAAGTCTGTTAACTGTCTTGTGAATACTGGGTCACATCAGGTAACTTGGGCTGGATGGAAACCATGATGGTCTATTACCTTTATTTGTAGGATTTCTGGGAAAAAATGCTTGTAGAAAAATGATACAGATGAACCTATTTGCAGGACAAGAATAGAGATGCAGGCATAGAGAAGGAACATGTGGACAAAGGAGGGGAAAGAGGAAGGTGGGACAAATTGGGAGAGTAGCACTGATGTATAGACACGATCAGGTGTGAAACAGATCGCTACTGGGAGCCTGCAGTGTACACAGGGGGCTCAGCTTAGTGCTCTGCGGTGACCTGGAGGGGCGGGACTGGGGGTGCGGAGGGATCGGGGGTGCAGTGGAAAAGAGGTTCAAGAGGGAGGGGATATATGTATACATGTAGCTGGTGCAGTTTGTTGTACCACAGAAACTAACACAACATTTTAAAGCAATTATCCTCCAATAAAAAATAATAACTAAACAAATTATCAATGCATGGTATGTTCAGTTCAGTTCAGTCACTCAGTCATGTCCGACTCTTTGCGACCCCATGAATCGCAGCATGCTAGGCCTCCCTGTCCATCACCAACTCCCAGAGTTTACTCAAACTCATGTCCATCGAGTCGGTGATGCCATCCAACCATCTCATCCTCTGTCGTCCCCTTCTCCTCCTGCCCCCAACCCCTCCCAGCATCAGGGTCTTTTCCAGTGAGTCAACTCTTCGCATGAGGTGGCCAAAGTATTGGAGTTTCAGCTTCAGCATCAGTCCTTCCAATGAACACCCAGGACTGATCTCCTTTAGGATGGACTGGTTGGATCTCTTTGCAGTCCAAGGGACTCTCAAGAGTCTTCTCCAACACCACAGTTCAAAAGCATCAATTCTTTGGTGCTCAGCTTTCTTCACAGTCCAACTCTCACATCCGTACATGACCACTGGAAAAACCATAGCCTTGACTAGATGGACCTTTGTTGGCAAAGTAATGTCTCTGCTTTTTAATATGCTGTCTAATTGGTCATAACTTCCTTCCAAGGAGTAAGCGTCTTTTAATTTCATGGCTGCAATCACCATCTGCAGTGATTTTGGAGTCCAAGAAAATAAAGTCTGACACTGTTTCCACTGTCTCCCCATCTATTTCCCATGAGGTGATGGGACCAGATGCCATGATCTTAGTTTTCTGAATGTTAAGCTTTAAGCCAACTTTTTCACTCTCCTCTTTCACTTTCATCAAAAGGCTTTTTAGTTCCTCTTCACTTTCTGCCATAAGGGTGGTGTCATCTGCATATCTGAGGTTATTGATATTTCTCCCAGCAACCTTGATTCTAGCTTGTGCTTCCTCCAGCCCAGCGTTTCTCACGATGTACTCTGCATATAAGTTAAATAAGCAGGGAGACAATATACAGCCTTGACATACTCCTTTTCCTATTTGGAACCAGTCTGTTGTTCCATGTCCAGTTCTAACTGTTGCTTCCTGACCTGCATACAGGTTTCTCAAGAGGCAGGTCAGGTGGTCTGGTAGTTTTCCCTAATGTGAAGCTTCCAAATGCCATAACTTTCAGAGGGCATGTCTTACTTCTAGAGATTAAGGGCTTCACAGTACCTTAGGAAAGTCTTTCCTAACCACGCCTACACATCAGAATCACTTCAGGGGCTTTAAAAAGTTGGATGCCCACCATGCCTGTGTTCATAGCAGCCTTATTCACGATAACCAAGAGGTGGAAGCCACATAAATGACCGTGAATAGACGTATGAATAAGGCCAATGTGGGATACACATAGAATGGAGTATTATCCTCTTTAAAAAGAAGGAAATCCTGTAATATTCCACAACATAGCCAAATCATGAGGACCTTGTGCTAAGTAGAATAAGCCAGTCACAAAAGTAAGCCAGAAACAAGTACGGCGTGATTCCACTTTTTTGAGGTACTTAGATCCCTCAAACTCTTCGACACAGAAAACTTAGAAGAGTGGCGGCCAGGGTCTGGGGGAGGTGGGCATGGGGAGCTACTGTGTCATGATAATAGTTTCAGATTCTTAAGAAAGAAAGGGCAAGGGAGCTGCTTCACAATAATGTACATGTAGTTATTATTCATAAGGCTTCCCAGGTGTCTCGACTCCTGCCTGCAACGCAGGAGACCCGGGTTTGATCTCTGGGTCAGGAAGATCCCCTGAAGGAGGAACAGCAATCCACTCTGGTATTCTTGCCTGGAGAATTCCATGGACAGAGGAGCCTGGAGGGCTATAGTCCATGGGGTCGCAGAGTCAGACATGACTGAGCAACCAACAGTTTCACTTCTCAGTTATTACTAGCATTACTGTATTGGACACTACACGATGCTTAGGATGGTGATTTTTATCATAATAATAAAAAAACAAAATACAGATGCTCAACCCCTCACCAGAACAACTAAATGAAAATCCTTTAGTGTGGCATCTGGATTCACCCCACTCATAAATTGTATGGCCACCTGATGCGAAGACCTGACTCATTGAAAGAGACCCTGATGCTGGGAAAGATTGAAGGCAGGAGAAGGGGACGACAGAGGATGAGATGGTTGGATGGCATCACCGACTCGATGGATATAGGTTTGAGCAAGCTTGGGGAGTTGCTGATGGACTGGGAAGCCTGGTGTGCTGCATTCTGTGGTGTTGCAAAGAGTTGGACACCACTGAGTGACTGAACTGATAAATTGTATTAATGAAATAAGCCCCCAGGGCTGAGGACCACACCCTTAAAGCAGTTACCTTAGCATGCCTAGTTAACTTAGTTAACTTAGCATGCTTAGTTATCTTGGAATGCCTGCAAGACATCAGAATCCCTGAGCCCCACCTAAGGCACTGCAAATCAGAATCTTGAAATGAGCCCTAGCATCTCCATTTTTTTTTCATTTATTTTTATTAGTTGGAGGCTAATTACTTAACAATATTTTAGTGGTTTTTGCCATACATTGACATGAATCAGCCATGGATTTACATGTGTTCCCCATCCCTATCCCTGCTCCCGCCTCCCTCCCCATCCCATCCCTCTGGGTCTTCCCAGTGCACCAGCCCTGAGCATTTGTCTCATGCATCTAACCTGGGCCTGTGATCTGTTTCACCCTTGATAGTATACTTGTTTCAATGCTATTCAGACTTTTTTTTTTTTTCTGGTGATTCTGTTGAATTTGCAGACTAGAGTCAGAAGAAAAAAAGTGAGAAAAAAAAAAAAAAACACTTAGTTCTTCTGCACCCTGATATTTTCTTGACTCTCAAGGGTGACCTCATTATTGCAAAAGTAGTTTTTGATATTATAATGTGGATGAAGGAAACAGACAACTCTCCATACCTGAATTCATGACCTCAAAGAGGGTTTAGTACCATATTCTCACAGTGGGCAGAGGAGAAAAAAGAACATGTCATTTTTAAAAATTCTATGTAACTCATGGGAGAAATGTATTTTTTGGCAAAAATATTGTTTTATCTCTAAGCCATGGACAGTAAACTTGGAAGTTTTGGCTGTGGGGATATTCAGTTTTCAGACTCTGGTTTCCACGTGTCTGTAAATTTTGCTGTCACTGTTATTGCGTCACTAAGTCATGTCCCACTCTCTGCGACCCCGTGGACTATAGCATGCCAGGCTCCCCCGTCCTTCACTATCTCCCAGAGTATGCACACTGGACTATAGCATGCCAGGCTCCCCCGTCCTTCACTATCTCCCAGAGTTTGCTCAAATTCATGTCCATTTCATAGGTGAGGTTATCTAACCATCTTATCTTCTGCTGCCCCTTTCTCCTTTTGCCTTCATTTTTTCCCCAGCATCAGGGTCTTTTCCCCATGAGTTGGCTCTTCTCAGCATCATCAGGCTTGCACGTTCGTTCTACCTATAATAGCACATCATTAAGAAAAGCGATAATTGATCTGCTGTGAAAGAAACGTCGGGACCCACTCACTCAGCTGTGTGGTTGTCAGTTCCCTTGTTCTGCCAAGCAGAATGCTCATTTTGAAATATCATGGCTAATCCAAAAAAATATACAGCTAAACAGAAAAAAGAAAAAACAACATCAGTTCCCAATATGAATACATGAGCTGCTACTTAATATGTCAGTGTATTTGTCAGGTTGATCACATTAGGCTCTGCGGCATTCAATTCTAAGCCTTGCAATATTTGAAGTCTGATATTGTGCCTCACTAAATTTAATACATGGGCCTCTGTAATGGAGGGAATCGCGTTACCACTTGGCAGTTTGTTATGCTGTATAAAATTGACTGCCCTGCAAATACAATAGCGATCATAAAAACGGTGGTCAGCAGAGAGTGTGTAATACATTTTTGAGGTTTCAGTAAAGGTCCAGATGAAATTTATTGAGATTTTTGCCATTTGGGTGATGATCAATAGAGCCAGGCTAATAATTTGTTGTGAGGATGTTCTCTGGGGATGTGACATTTTGCTATGAAACTTTCGGAAATTCAGAAAGTAGACTAAATGATGATACCGCCCTAGTATATATAACCGTCAAAGACTTTAACATCAGTCTGAGAGAGGATTTACAGTGGTGGTGATTACTTCTTCAGGCATTGAAGATGTGATGCCCTCAATTATTGATACGTTCTCTTGCATTTCCCAGTTTGGACTCACGATCATTTGATTGCATTGCTGTTTCAGCCCAGGGTTTTGTGGTAGGCTTGCTTTTTTTTTCCATCTCATTCAGTTTCCAAATCACTAATTTTCTTAATTATGTCATTAATTCCTCACTGCCTCTCCCGCTCTGGCCAGAAAATGATTTTCTTTGAAGAAAAGAAAAGAACCTACTTGGAAATCCTGACTGTTAAAACTACTTTCCTTGTTGTGTTGTCTGGTATCCAGGGCTTGTAGGCTGTGCTAAACTGGCAAAAGGGGCTTCTGATTTGAAAGAACATGTGACATGCAGGTAGGGTTTGTGATTTGCAGGTAGGGTTTGTGACATGCAGGTAGATTTAATGCACATATGTCAGGGGACTTGTTCAATCACCGTGAGATAGCATGCTTGCTTTATGATGATTGCAGTTGCATTTATCTTTTTTTTTTTTTTTTAAATTTTCATTAGCTGCCTTCCAAGGGATTTGCATTCTCTGATCTTCACAAAGTTGGATTCCTCCGCTGACAAAGGAGAGATCTCATTTGGGGGAAAACACACATTTGGGGGAAAAAATAAATAAATAAAGATTTTAGAGGTTTGCATTTGTAATATAGACTTCCTGTGTGCCCATTTTCACGTCTGTACAGTGAGCATGATAGGAAATGAAGTTTCGGGTTTTTTGAATTCTTTTATTTATTTACTTGTTTGTTTTTGGCTGTGCTGGGTCTTAGTTGCTGCGAGAGCTTTTCTCTAGTTGTGGCGAGCAGGGGCCACCCTCCAGTCACGGGCTTTTCGGCCATGGCTTCTATTGTTGCAGAGCATGGGCCCTAGGGCTCGGGGGCTTTAGAACACAGTCTTAGTAGTTGCAATGCACAGGCTTACTTGCTCCGGGTCGTGTGGATCTCCCTGGATCAGGGATCGAACCCACATCTCCTGCATTGGCAGCTGGATTTTTTAATACTGAGCCACCCGGGAAGTCAGAAGTTTCGATCTGAGTTTTTGTTTATTTCCTGAATTACCACCTTGTTCTCTTTCTGTATAATCTTTCATAAAGCTGACCAATTAAGTTGCAGCCTATTTTCCTAAGGAATTTTTGTTGGTGGTGGCGGTGCCGTTGGATTTAAGTGATAAAGTAACTCACCATGTACATAGCATTTACAGACACTCCGGTTATTGGTTACTTGCAGGGAAGTGGAAACTTGTCAGCACTTTCTGGAATGAACCCTGAGACTAGGCACAGGAAAACAGTTTATTTTCAAGGAGCAGGCACAGAGTAAGATTTATGAGTTTGTATCTCTGATGACATTTCTCGTACTGTTACTGAGCTACAGCAAATTAAAGGGATCTGTGAGTACGAAGGGGTGTGTTTTTGTAATGAGAGAAAAGAGACAGAGCAATAAGAAGATAATTAAGGTAACAACTTGTGAAAAATGAAAGCATTTCCCTCTTTCATTTTTGAATCTCTGAGCATAAACTTTGTAGTTGTTAATTTAATTGCTGCTGTTCTCCACATCCCAGAAGAATATTGAGGATTAATCATCTGGTTCATTCCAACAAGAGATAAGGCCTAAGTGAATTGAAATTTTACCAATTTAACCCTGTCTTCTTCCTAATATGACATGATTAACATTTTTCAATTAGCAGCATGTAATTATTATGAAGGCCTCATTCCGCTTAGTCTGGTCTTCTGGACTGTGGCTTTGCCTTTTCAGGTAGTTTGACTCTAGAATAATTCCAAGAAAGTTCTATTTGTTCTGTTTCATATCTAGCACACATGTTCATCTGTGTTAGGCTTTTGGAATTGCCTTTCGATCTGGAAGTAAACATCAATAGAAGTTGCATGCCTTTTCTTGCTTATGTGCACTTTCTATAAAGTGTAGCCCTGTTCCTTTTAAGCCTGAAGAAGTAACATGTATTGCTGAAGCAATATTTGTGACTGACCTGAGGGAAAGACTGAATGCCTGCAAAGTGAGAATTGCAAAGGTGGAGGCTGGCTGAAAATGGTTTTCCATGGCCAGCGGAAAAACCTCAGGACTCTGGAGAGCTTGGCATTTCCAAGGAACAGAATACAGTTCTGCTGAGCTGGCCAGCATGGTAGCCAGCAGCCGTGGGGGCTATTTGCATCTAAATTAATTAAACTGAAATAAACTTTAAAATTAAATTTGTCAGTCACACTAGCCAGGTTTCAATGGCCCCATGTGACTGGTGGCTGCCATATTGGATCCTGCAGATGTCAAGCGATTCCATCATTAGGGAAATTTCTCTTGGACCATCCTGGACAAGAGGATAGTTATCAAGTGGGGGAGTGGTTAGTGCTAGTCCGGATATCCTAAATTCTGAAATGGAGACAGCAGTCCGTGACTACAGGGGTTAATGCTGCAAAAGCTTATTTCTCTCTTGTGCAAAGTTTATTGCAGGCCTGGATGACAGGAGAAGAAACAGCAGGGAAGACCTGCTCTGATGCTTTTTGCTTTTCCTCATGGTCCACTGGCCAGAACTGGTCACCACAGCCCTAGTTCCCTGAAAAAGGCTTACAGTTCAGTCTTCTCGGTAGAAACTGAACATTGTTGTTGTTCAGTCACTAAGCCATGTCCAACTCTTTGTGACCCCATGGACTGCAGCACACCAGGCTCCCGTATCCTTTACTGTCCCCCAGAGTTTGCTCAATCTCATGTCCATTGAGTCGGTGAGGCAATCCAACCATCTCATCCTCTGTCATCACCTTCTCCTCCTGCACTGTCTTTCCCAGCATCAGGGTCTTTACCAATGAGTCGGCTTTTTGCATCAGGTGGCCAAAGTATTGGAGCTCCAGCTTCAGCATTAGTCCTTCCAATGAATATTCAGGGTTGATTTCCTTTAGGATTGACTAGTTTGATCTCCTTGTAGAAACTGAACATAAACTTAGTATTTTTACTACCCCATACTAATATTACCCCTGTTTTACAAACAAGAAGGTTATATCCAGAAAGGTTAAATAATGTGTCTGAGATTAAATAGGGCCACCCAGGTGGCTCAGTGACAAAGTCTTTGCCTGCCAATACAAGAGATGCAGGAGACTCGGGTTCGATCCCTGGATCGGGAAGATCCCCTGTAGTAGGAAATGGCAACCCACACCAGTATTCTTGCCTGGAAAATCCCATGGACAGAGGAGCCTGGTGGGCTACAGTCCCTGGGGCTGTGAAAGAGTCAGACACGACTAAGCGACTGAGCGTGCACACAAGATTAAGTAGCCGAAGCCTGACTGAGCAGGGCTGCAGGTACATCTGAGTCCAGCCTCCAAGTCTTATCTTTACTCAGCTATGCTGATGCCTTTGGAGCACACTGGGAAGTTATCAGGGGAGGTTATGACTTTGGGAAACCTGTTATGATCACCACAAAGAACTGGGAGAAAGTTCAGGGATAGGCTTCATGGTAAAACCCTGATATACGACAAGAGCAACTTAACCCAAAGGAAGAACAGTACAAAACCAAGACAAGTGACAAGATGGACAGTTCCCTGTGAAGACTAGAGTAGAAAGAGTAAGAATCTATTTCCAAATTAACATGCATGGGCTCAAAAGCTGTTTTGCAAAGACAATTCTGGCTATTTTTTACTGAGCATCTTTACTGAGCATCTGTGGAAGCCTGATGGAGGTGCTGGGGACTGAACCCAGAGCCTCATGCATGCTAAGCATGTGTTTCACCACTGAGCTACTCCCACCGCATATCTGTTATTTGCCAGGTCGATTTCTAAATGTTTTGCTTTCTAATACATAATTAGGTAATTATGTATTACCTAATTTAATATGTAAATATGCCAGTGCAGTAGCTTCTCTTTTCATGGTTTTAAAGAGAAGTACATGGAGGCAGAAAGAGGCTAAGTAACTTGCCCAAAGTCACAGCAGAAGAGCTGAAATTTTCACTAGTAGATTATCTCCAGGGTTTCCCAGGTGGTAAAGAATCCGCCAGCCAATGCAGGAGATGCGGGTTCGATCCCTGGGTTGGGAGAATCTCCTGGAGAAGGAAATGGCAAACCACTGCAGTATTCTTGCCTGGAAAAATCCCATAGATAGAGGAGTCTGGTGGGCTACAGTCCATGAGGTTGTGAAAGAGTCAGACATGACTTAGCAGCTAAATAATAACAACAAAGTTTGTCTCCAAAGCCATCGGTCTTAGTCAAGAAGTGACGTTTTGAGAGAAGGATGACTCAGAAGTTTGAAACATGGCCTGGCAGTGGGGAAAACACCGTTGACTCACATAGGTCATCAGATAATGCTAATAGAAAGAGTAATATATGAGGATGAGACTTGGCAAGATCACGGGAAAATGAGTACCTGGAGTCATGAGAGACGGAAAGATTATTGAGAGAGAAGATATAAGGAGAAAAAAGTGAGAGGAAGCACACGGGGTCTTTGACTCTAAGACGTAATGAATCAGGTCAAGGATGTTGGTGGTAGATAATATGTGTATCTTGACATTGCCACTTTGCCACATGGGCAAATCAGGTAACCTTTCTGAGTCAGCATTCTCATTTTGGCAACATGGAGGCAAGGATGCTGAAAGTAGAGGATGTTGTAAGGATTAAAGGAGAAACTGAAAGCCTGTGTGACTCCACGCACATAAAGTCAATTGTGCACGAGGGGGGCATATTTCTGTGTTATTTTCCAATAAAAGTCATTTTATCCTCATCTTCATTTCCACTTCATGGGCGGGAACTGTAATCTTCATGAAGCAAAGGGTTCAGACTCTCACATGGTTCGTGGAGAGGTGAGGGAGAGAAGGATGCATTTCCTGACCATCACTGTGCTCATCTTCTCAGTACACAGATTGCACTTCTTCAGGGCATAAGCTTCCGGTTTAAATATTTGGTAGGAGGTGGGACCACATGCCCATTTCCTCTTGGAGATCTCTGCTGCTTGTGAAACCCAGAGACTTTGAGGCCTTTTGAGTGCAGTGAATGTGGGAAATCTTAATAGTGGATCAGGTCTATTTGATTATCAGAGAGTTCACACTGGAGAAGGGGCCTTATGAATGCAGCTAATGCGGAGAGCAGAGAAGGCAATGGCACCCCATCCAGTACTCTTGCCTGGAAAATCCCATGGACGGAGGAGCCTGGTAGGCTGCAGTCCATGGGGCCGCTAAGAGTTGGACACGACTGAGCGACTTCACTTTCACTTTTCACTTTCATGCGCTGGAGAAAGAAATGGCAACCCACTCCAGTGTTCTTGCCTGGAGAATCCCAGGGGCGGGGGAGCCTGGTGGGCTGCTGTCTATGGGGTCGCACAGAGTTGGACACGACTGAAGTGACTTAGCAGCAGCACAAGTGTCTGGGAAGCTCTGCTATAATCAGTGTGAAATATACCTCTCTCTTTCCTTCCCTCCATCCTTCTTTTTTTTTCTCTTCCAATCTTTCTACTTCCAGTAGAGATATCCCCACTCTCCATGCAGAACAAAAGCTAACGGTTCTTCCAGGCAGCATTGCCTTTCTGCCCTGGCTCTCATTATCCTTCCATGACCTTCTTCCCTCCTCTCTCTTCCTCATCTTGAGACCAAAGACAATGATGGTCTTTCCCAGCTGCCTGGGTGACGAAAGCAAGAGAATAACACTGGAACAAAAATCCTATATCAATAGATCCAAAGAGTTTGCAGCCAGATTTGTAAAAGACTCAGCACAGTGCCTGGCATATCACATATGCTGAATATAGGTAAGATGACTTCTACCACTGCTATTTTTATTAGCTCTGGTAAGGGGAGGAGCTGCAACACGTGTAAACCAGGGACAGTTTCAGGAGAAGGCTTGGGCAAATCGGCCAAGGAAGGGAGAAAGTTTTAAGGATGTTGAGATGATGACCAGTGAAAGGCTGTGAAGATGTCAAAGGGTGAGGAATAAATTGATTGGACTTGAAAGTAAAGAGTTTGGTGTTGACCTTTGAGGGGGCTGCTTCAGTTGAGTGTGGAGGGAGACACATGTCCAGGCATTAAGGAGTGAGCAGGTGATAAGGAAGCAAGATGCCAAGCATGGGATCAGCCTGTAAAGGTTTTGGATATGGAGGAAGGGAAAGGTAAAGACAGCATCCTGAAAAGGGCTGAAATGAGTGTGGCTGTGATTACATGTCCCAGTGGAGATGGCAGAGGAATGCAGAGCAACAGGGAGAAGATCCCTGCCGGGTCTTCAGGGAGTTGGAAAGGTTAGTCATCTCCAGCGCCAGGTCCAGCTCCAGCTGCACCTCCTCCATCTCCACCTTCATCTCTGTCTCTCCATCTCTTTCTCCATCGCTTTTCCCTCTTACTCTCTATTCCCTGGCGTTCACTGAATGGTGGGTCCCTTCTCAGTTTTACAACTTAGCTTAAATGCCATCTCCTCTTCACCTTTTCCTCTTCATCCCTCATCTGAGTGCTTCCCTCCCCCACCCCCCACCCCAGTCTGTATAATAGGAGCCAAAACATTTTTCTTTTTGCCACTTACTGTAATTTTCAATTATCTATCCATTGCTCTGTTCTCTGTTTCCCCCAAGCAAATAGTTTTATGAGGAGAGGGGTCCTGACTGTTTAATGCATTGATGGATACCCAGGACCTGGCACATGGTATGAATTTAATAAATATGTTCTTAATGTGTCATCAGTAAATTGGGGGAGGACATCTTTCTATGTTTTTAATGAGAAGATGAAGCTTGTGGCATCTTTTTAGGCATTTTGGGGAAAACATCTAAATTAACAGTGTCTGTCTAAAACCCTTAGAACAGAATTTCTCAGAGTCATATCCCATGCAATAATGATGAAAATTAGAAATGGATGATGGGGACATGGATTGGCAGGTATTTAAGGAAAGGTAGTCTTGAGCTGTCCAACATCTTTACTTTGTATGATCATAAAATCCTGGCTGGCTCACTTCAGTTGTGTCTGACTCTTTGTGACCCCATGAACTGTAGCCCGCCAGGCTCCTCTGTCCATGGGATTCTCCAGGTGAGAATACTGGAGTGGGTTGCCATGCCCTCCTCCAGGGGATCTTCCCAACCCCGGGATCGAACTTGTGTCTTTTATGTCTCCTGCACTGGCAGGCATGATCTTTCCCACTAGTGCCCAGTGGGTCCCAAAGACCATATATCTTGAAGGATTGCTAGCAGCAGGGTTCCATGGAGCTCTTTTGTGAAATGTGTTCATAAGGGCCACAGGGGACCCTGGCCTCAGGTGTAAAACTGGGACGGGCCCCATCATTCAATGGATGAGAGGGATAGAAGTAGAGAGGGAGAAAGAGATGGAGATCGTGGAGATGGAGATTTCCAAAAGGAACTCAAGTGTGGTTTCTAAGTGTCTTGGAGCCCGAGGTGGAAGTGGGAGGGAGGAGGAGGATGAACTGCAGTTGAGAGGGAGGGTGAGACCCCCCTTGCCTGGCAGGGCCCTGCGGGAAGCCACCCTCAGCTCACCCCGGGGACTCCCAGTGAGTGGCTTCCTGACGGTGAGTCATCGCATCCCCGTGACTCCGGCTTTCTGGGGATGCTGTGTCTAGACTTGCAGTCGACCGGGGAAGGAGTGGGAGGATCCTTGTGAGGAGACAGGGAAACCATCGGTGGGTGTTCGGTCTGGGTTTGAATTGCTTCCTGTCCTTCATCTTTTGAAGACTCAGAGAGTTAATTTCAGGGCTCCTCTTCACATCCAATATTTGTTTGTTTCAATGCACCCGCGAGAGGCATGATGAAGTGCTTGGCTCTGGGAATATAATGTCGGCCAAGACAGGGACAGCTCCGTCTCTGATGGACTTTCAGAAGCCAGCTAGGGAAACAGCCAGGAGAACTTACCAGAGGTTTCTTTTATGAACTTTGTGAGAGAGAATACAAGGGAGAATTATGCAGGCTTCAGTGAAAGCAAAAAGCATGGAGATATAAATTGATGTTGTCTAGTCACTAAGCCATATCCAACTCTTTTGCGACCCCATGGACTGGAGCCCGCCAGGCTCCTCTGTCCGTGGGATTTCCCAGGTAAGAATACTGCAGTGGGTTGCCATTTCCTTCTCCAGGAAGTCTTCCTGACCCAGAGATTGAACCCACATCTCCTGCACTGACAGGTGGATTCTTTACCACTGAGCAGCCTGGGAAGCCCATAATTTTGCTAGAGCGAGTCAGGAATCCTTTTAGGGGTCAAAGAGAGATTTATGACTCTCTCTCACCTGGTGAAGGACCACGTGGTAATACAGATCAATGCCATCTGCACTATGGATGTGTTTAAAGTGATCTAAGGTTTCCAGATGTTTCAAAGAGATGCACTCCTGTCATCTCCCTGGTCCCCTTCTTCCACTTTATCTCAACGCCCAACTCACCAGCAAGTCCTGATCCAGGTTGCCCTCCATCCCCTCTGCCACCTGCCTGGGCAGAGCCTCCATCAGCCTCCCCTGGGTGACGGTACCAGGCTCCTAACTGCACACTTTGCTGGCACTTCTGCTGTCTCCCTTCTACCCTTCATATTGCAGCCAGAGTGACCTTTTAAAGTAATAAATCCCATCAGGTCCTCCCCGCTCCCTTAAAATGCTTCACTGGGTATCCATTTCCCTGAGGAAGAAATCCAGACTTGCTGCCATGCCCATGTGACAAGAACAGCTCTGAGGTTCCTCTGCAACTTCATTACTTGTCATAATTGTCCCACCAGTTCCGGTTCCTCATTCTTGCTTCCTGACTGTTCTTGGAACATCGCAAGATTTATCATTGTTGTTTGGTTTTTTTTTTTTTTTAACCTCGAAGAATTTGTGTGTGCTCTTCCCAACACTATCCTCCATGGGCCTGGCTCTTTTGTGGACTTTGGCCTTTCTCTTAACTGCCCTGCTATGAACCAAACACTGTGATTTACAAACCATGATAGGCTATCCTCTTATTTACAGTCTTGTGTCCCTATGGTCTGTTTCCCTCACTTAGCCTTTTGCATCTGAGCAGGGACCACCTCCGTGGTTTTTTATATTGTATTCCCAACAACCATGCCATCTGGGACACATCGAGCTGCTTTTGAAAGTATTAAATGCTAAATGTCCATAGACAGAGGAGTGGATACAAAAGATGTGGTACATATATACAATGGAATATTACTCAGCCATTTCAGTTCAGTTCAATCACTCAGTTGTGTCTGACTCTTTGCAACCCCATGGACTGCAGCAAACCAGGCTTCGCTGTCCATCAACAACTTCCGGAGCTTGCTCAAACTCATGTCCATTGAGTCAGTGATGCCATCCAACCAGGTCATCCTCTGTCACTCCCTTCTCCTCCTGCCCTCAATCTTTCCCAGCATCAGAGTCTTTTCAAATGAGTCAGTCCTTCGCATCAGGTGGCCAAAGTATTGGAGTTTCAGCTTCAACATCAGTCTTTCCAATGACTATTCAGGACTGATCTCCTTTAGGATGGACTGGTTGGATCTCCTTGCAGACCAAGGAACTCTCAATAGTCTTCTCCAACACCACAGTTCAGAAGCATCTATTCTTTGGCACTCAGTTTTCTTTATTGTGCAACTCACATATCCATACATGACCACTGGAAAAACCATAGTTTTGACTAGATAAAACTTTGTTGGCAAAGTAACATCTCTGCTTTTTAATATGCTGTCTAGGTTGGTCATAGCTTTTCTTCCAAGGAGCAAACGTCTTTTAATTTCATGGCTGCAGTCACCATCTGCAGTGATTTTGGAGCCCCAAAAAATAAAGTCTCTCACTGTTTCCATTGTTCCCCCATCTACTTGCCATGAAGTGATGGGACCGGATGCCATGATCTTAGTTTTCAGAATGTTGAGCTTTAAGCCAACTTTTTCACTCTCCTCTTTCACTTTCATCAAGAGGTTCTTTAGTTCCTCTTCACTTTCTGCCATAAGGGTGGTGTCATCTGCGTATCTGAGGTTGTTGATATTTCTCCTGGCAATCTTGATTCCAGCTTGTGCTTCATCCAGCCCGGCATTTCAGATGATGTTCTCTCCATATATTTTAAATAAGCAGGGTGACAATATACAGCCTTGATGTACTCCTTTCCCAATTTGGAACCAGTCTGTTGTTCCATGTCCAGTTCTAAGTGTTGCTTCTTGACCTGCATACAGATTTCTCAGGAAGCAGGTCAGGTGGTCTGGTATTCCCGTCTCTTGAAGAATTTTCTACAGTTTGTTGTGATCCACACAGTCAAAGGCTTTGGCATAGTCAATAAAGCAGAAGTAGATGTTTTTCTGGAACTCTCTTGCTTTTTTGATTATCCAACGGGTGTTGGCAATTTGATCTCTGGTTCCTCTGCCTTTTCAAAATCCAGCTTGAACATCTGGATGTTCATGGTTCACATACTATTGAAGTCTGGCTTGGAGAATTTTGAGTATTATTCTGCTAGTGTGTGAGATGAGTGCAATTGCGCAGTAGTTTGAACATTCTTTATTAAATGGCTAAATTTTCAGCCATTTAAAACTAATGAAATAATGCCATTTGTAGCAACATGAGTGAACCTAGAGAGTGTCATACTGATGAAAGGAAGTCAGACAAAGAAGGAGAAATATCATATGACATCCCTTATATGTGGAATCTAAAATGAAATGATGTAAATGAACTTACAAAATAGAAAGAGACTCACAGACTTAGAAAATGAACTTGTGGTTGCCAGGGAAAAGGGATAGTTAGGGAATCTGGGAAAGTCATAAGTACACTGCTGTATTTAAAATGGATAAACAACAAGGACCTACTGTATAGCGCATGGAACTCTGCTCAGTGCTATATGCCAGCCTGGATGGGAAAGGGGTTTGGGGGGGAATGGATATATGTATATATATATGGCTGAGTCCCTTCGCTGTTCATCTGGAATAATCACAGCATTGGTAATCGGCTATACCCCAATTCAAAATAAAAAGTTTAAAGTTCGGAGGGGAAAAAAAAAAAAGTGTTGGATGAATGAACGCATGTAAGAAAATGCTCACTCCTGAGTAATTTTCTTTTGTTTTTCTTTTTTCCTCTTTAACATCATCTGCTGACACATTGAGAGAGTATTTTTTTTTTTTTCTGTGAGAATCCATTTCTACTTATATATAACTGGTTTCTGACCCTTGAGATAAAACTCCAGAATTGGAACTGGGTGGCAGAGAATGCTTTAGGAGAGGTAAAATTTGTCATTAGTATTATTGTTTATGTGTCTAGTGTCCTTCATATTTTTCCTTTTATATAGCATTTGACATTTGCAAAATGTTTTCCATTTATTTTTATGTAGGGGAAAGCAAAAAGCTGGACATGATTTTTTTTTTTTTAAGTGAGCATAAAGGCAAGGCATCTGAATCAGAATAATATTTGTGCTTTGATCAGGGTAATTAAGAGAGAAAGAAAGACAAACAGAAGCAGACAGACAGACGGAAAGAGATAGGCAGAGAGGAAAGAGACAAGGATGAGAATACACCAAACCCCCATTCAGCCATTGCCCATCCCAGCTCCCAGGGGGGAAAAAAAATCACTCAGCCCCTGGAGAAGGGTGGGAACCTTAAACGACCCAAGAAAATGGGAAATGGTGTGGGGTGTGAGATTTCTTTATTAGTCAATTTAAAATAAAATGTGGCTCAGTAATTTAGAATGTGTCTGGAGTCAAGCAGAAAATTAGCTGTATTCACATATGCTCCCTCCTCCCCTGAAGGCAGGAGAAGCACCAATAAAAATAAAAATAACAATACCTTGTATTTATGGGGTAGCTTTCTCCCAGGGCTTCTCCTCACTCACCCTTTTTATCTTTTCTGTGTCCTTGGAGGCCAGCAAGGACCCAGAGCCTGGGAAGTCAGCTCCACAGATACTTCTTTACCGTGAAGACTTCTTAGAAGAGCTTCATTGGGTCTTACATTCACTCATTCATTCACTCGCTTATTTGTGTTTATTAATCAACAGGGTTTTAATCCATGTGTATTCACCAACAGGGTTTATTGAGCATCTGTGTGTATCAGCCCCTGTGATAAGCGTGGAGGGGAGCAGTGCATTCTGCCATCTGGGTGTTTAGTGAAAGCCCCTTGACTCCAGATCTTACACAAGAAAGTGTGTTGGTAGATGTTGGAAGTATCATGACTCTTAAAATCCTGGCAATCCAGGGGTTAAGACTTAGCGCTTCCACTGCAGAGGGTGCAGGTTCAACCCCTGGTTGGGGAACTAACATCCCGCATGCCAACAGAAAAAACAAACAAACATTGTATTGTCTTCAGAACATTCTTATTCTGGTTCCTGTGAGTCCTTGAATGTTTTAAAGTCCAAGTTCAGGGTCGACATCTCTGTAAGCTTTCTCCTTTGGGGGAACACGTCTGCACAAGATTCATCCCTCTGGGAGGCAGAGTATGACGATGGTTTGCTAAGATGATGATTTAAGATGTCTTGAATATATCTTCATTTGGAGAGTCTCAGAATCCTCGGAGTCTAATGAAAGTGAAGTGACTTCTCCCCAGAGGAATGGATACATGTCTAAACATAGTGTCTTGCTTAATTACATGGAGTCTACATTGCTGATGCCCATTGTGGATCCAGAGTTACCTGATGATAAGTTCCTGATATAGAGGAAGCTAGACTTATTTAGAAATTTTAGGGACTTCCTCGGCGATCCAGTGGGTAAGACGCCGAGCATCCATGACAGGAGTTGTTACCGTTGTCGCTCAGTCGTGTCCAACTCGTTTGTGACTCCTTGGAATGTAGCCCACCAGGCTCCTCTGTTCATGGGATTTCCCAGGCAAGAATACTGCAGTGGGTTGCCATTCCCTTCTCCAGGGGATCTTCCCGACCCAGGGATTGAACCTGAGTCTCCTGCATATCTCCTTCTTGGCAGGAGGTGCAGGTAGCACCGGTTTGATCCCTGGTCAAGGAACTACGATCCCACATGCCATGGGGCCATGGCCAAAAAGCAATTTTCCCTGTAGGCATTTAGGGATGCAAGAGAAAGCCTTTCCTTTCAGCTCCCTTTGGATGATGGCATCGCTCTGCATGACAGACTCCCCTCACTTTTCCCAGACAGGCTTCCTCCTACTTACATCTGAGAAAATAAAATGTTTTCCTGCATCACTATGAAGAAGAGCCTTAAATCAATAGCAAATCAAGCCACGGAATAAAGGAGTCTTTATGGCCTGAGAAGGTGATTTCTGAAGGTTGCTATTCGGCAGTGTTGGGTTTGTGTCTCCCTGGGGGTCTCCAGCCTTGCAGCGTCTGTGATCCAAGATGCCTTTGCCTATGCAAAAGTCATCGCCTTCCTACCTCCTCCAGTGGAGGGCAGGGAAGTACATGAGTTCTAAGTGGGTTAGCTGCCATGGTTTCATGTGTTGCTGTTTTTCTTCTCAACAAATCCTTGGTAAGATGGGGCTGGTTAGCTTGTTTGACAGTGATCCTGGGTTTCAGAATGGACGATAGTCAAGGATGGGCTTCCCTGGTGGCTCAGATGGTAAAGAATCTCCCTGCAATGCAGGAGATCTGGGTTCGATCCTAGATCAGAAAGGATCCCCTGGAGAAGGGCGTGGTTACCCACTCCAGTATTCTTGCCTGGAGAATCCCATGGACGGAGGAGCCCTGTGGGCTATAGTCCCCGCATCACAGAGAGTCAGACACGACTGAGGGACTAACACTCCATCTCACAGTCAAGGACTCACAGCTCCCCTCCTTCTGCCCTGTGCCTATTTTGTTTGTTTTATTTTGCACTTAAAGGGAGTTGAGGTTCTCATATCATGACCTGCAGACGACTGCCATGTTTCCGAGTTTCCCGAGTGATGTTAATTGAGAGTATTTAGGAGCCAGGTTCTTCTTGTGGAGACTTGCTTAACAGTTGAGTTTGGCCTTGTCTAGCTGCTGATGCAGATTTTGGAACAAAGGAACAGAAATGTATGTTTGAGCATGGCCCCATGTTGGGAAGACATGCAATTTCTAAATCAATTTGTTTCTCTCCCCTCACCCCATTTTGCCTCTCCATGACTCCTGCACATGGTCAGTCCTCTTCATTCTGGGACAAGTCTGCTCCTTGGAGGGCTGTGTCCCTTCCAGCCCGCCCCTGAGGAGCAGCAGTGGTGGCCGTGTGCATCCTCCGTCACTCTTGGGCATCCACTCCTTCCTTTTTTTTTTTTCCATTTATTTTTATTAGTTGGAGGCTAATTACTTTACAATATTGTAGTGGCTTTTGCCATACATTGACATGAATCAGCCATGGATTTACATGTATTCCCCATCCCGATCCCCCCTCCCACCTCCCTCTCCACCCGATCCCTCTGGATCTTCCCAGTGCACCAGCCCCGCACTCCTTCCTTCATCCCTCCTAGGGATGCTCTCATCCCACCTTCTTTTGCCATTTGATTACCTGACTGGGGGCTAAGGGTACTCTGCTGAAAACTGTTAACTCCCCTATTTTTCATTCTCTTCCAAAGCGGGTAAAGATGAGTTTTAAAATGAGATTTGTATGTTTCAGCACATCTATATTGGAGAAGGGAATGGCACCATATAAGGCACTCTTGGGTACCACCTGCAGGTCCTACTTCAAGCTACTTCTCTTTTCCCTGCGAGGCCAGAGCCAAAGACCCCATCTAGTAACTGCAGATGTCACATACTGAAATTCCAAATGCCTCTGGCACTAAAAACAATACCTCTGCTTGCTAGTAATATATCTTGCCTTTGAAAATGTACTTATAGTAATGGTCTTTCTCAAGCCGGGCCAGAGAGGGAGTTGCAGCATCCATATACTTGGCTGAACCAGTCAGACCTTTCACCTACCCACTAGCCCTTAACCCCACCTTCCAAAAAGGCTGGGCTTGCTAGGGATGGTGAACAGAAGTGGTTTTCAGCTTTCTGGTACTAGGGAGGGTTGGTTGTTGGGGTTCACTTTTGCATTTCATTCAGTGCATCTTGAGTTCCTTATTGGAACCAAGCAAAAGCAATGTGCCTGTGACATAGAGCTTGTTCCACGTTACTCTAGAAACTCTGAAATGGCAGTTGCAGATGGTCATGGTGTATGTTGCATTTTACGTTCTCATGCGTCTTCATGTTATCTGAAATCCTGCCCAGAGATTTCCATCGTGAGGCATATCATCTAAAGCATATTATTCTATGAGTTCACCAGCCAAGAGCCAAAAAGTGGATACTGCTGAAGCCAGAGCCCCCCTCCCACCACCTAATGTTTTACTCTTGTTTAATTGCATTGCCTCTACTTTGCCATCAACCTTGTTGCTCTGGGGCTTCCCAGGTGGCAGGTGGATAAAGAATCCACCTGCCAGTGCAGGAGCCATGGGTTCGATCCATGGGTCGAGAAGAGCCCCAGGAGAAGGGAATGGCAACCCACACCAGTATTATTGCCTGGGAAATCCCATGGACAGAGGAGCCTGGTGGGCTACAGTCCATGGGCTTGCAAAAGGGTCAAACACAACTTAGTGGTTAAACAACAATAACATGGGTGATTATGTACTTTGTTCTTCAGGAGAAATGGGATCAAACAGCATGTTGAGTTTGATAGCAAACATGAAGGACCCCAGGTAGGTGACTTGTTAAGGGACTTCTGTGGAACCCACTTTTGGAATAAAGCTACCGTGGGCCTAGGAGCTGAAACAGTGGGGATTCTTTTCTGAGTGGCTTTCCAAGGAGGTTTACAAAAGTTAAAAACACTACCACAAGATCAGACCCTAAGTGAAAATGTTGCTCTTTAGCAAATGGCCAAAGATGGATGGACCAACTTGATCAGACCTGTCTCAAGGAAATGAGGCATAATCCACTTTGTTGTTGTTGTTCAGTTATTAAGTTGTGTCCACCTCTTTGTGACCCCATGAATTGCAGAGCGCCAGGTTTCCTGGTCCTTCACTATCTCCCAGAGTTTGCTCAAATTCATGTCCCTTGAGTCAGTGATGCCATCCAACCATCTCATCCTTTCTCACACCTTCTCTTCTCTTCCTACTCTCAGTCTTTCCCAGCATCAGGGTCTTTTCCAGTGAGCTCTTCTCATCAGGTGGCCAAAGGATTGAAACTTCAGCTTCAGCATCTGTCCTTCCAATGAATATTCAGGGTTGATTTCCTTTAGGATTGACTGTTTTGATCTCCTTGCACTCCAAGGGACTCTCAAGAGTCTTCTCTAGCACCACAGCTTGAAGGCTCAATTCTTTGGCACTCAGCCTTCTTAGAGGACCCGAAAAAGTGCTACTTCTCAATCCTAACTCATAGGATCCCAGATCTTTAGACCTTATGGTGCCTGGTCTCTGTCAGACAATAGTTATGATGAAAAGAACAAGCCCATATAAACAGATGAGATTTAAAAGTATCACAGATGTTGTCTGTAGCAGGGTTCCCCAGCCACCAGGCCATGGACCAGTAATCTGACCTCCTGGCCAGTTAGAAACTGGGTGGGACAGCAGGAGGTGAGCAGTGGGCAGAGGGATAGAAACTTTGTCTATATTTGTAGCTACTCCCCATCACTCACATTACTGCCTGAGCTCCACCTCCTACCATCAGTGGTGACATTAGATCCTCATAGAAACTCTTGAATCATCCAGAAACCATCACCCCCACCCTGTGTTCTTGGAAAAATTGTCTTCTGTGAAAGTGGTCCTTGATTGACAGATGGGTTGGGAACCGCTGGTCTATAGAGGAGTTTCCTCTTTAATGATCATTACACACACAAAAAAAACCCTCCAAGAAGCCTGTATGTTTATACAGGATATTACAGAATGATTTTTGTTGCATTTACCTATATGTGTGTCTCCATGCGTGTGTCTCCATGCCTGTGTGATCAGTCATGTCCGACTCTTTGCAATGCCATGAACTGTAGCCCACCAAGCTTCTCTGTCCATGGGATTCTCTAGGCAAGAATACTGGAGTGGGTTGCCATGCCCTCCTCCAGGGGATCTTCCTAACCCAGGGACTGAACACATGTCTCCTGGGTCTCCTGCATTGCAGACAGATTTGTTTTTCTTTGAGCCATGGAGAAGCTCACCTATACTGCCCCCTTCTTTTATTTTCACCTTGTCTCAAGTTCATCCTTTATGTTTTTTACATCTTTTCCTTTCTATTTTAAGACCTATTTTGCTGTATGCATCTCGACCTCAGATCCCTTTTCTCCTGCAAGCAGAAGCTGTATCTGTTTAATGTTTGAAGGCTGCAGCGCCCAGTTCCCTGAGTGGAAAACAGAGCTGTTTGATCACAAGTGGAGATTTTCCAAGTTTGATTTTCTAACGACTCACCTTCTCCCTTGTACTCATGATAAATTCCAGTTGTATAGTTTAAATGGTCATTGAATAGATGTGCTGCTCTGCTGTCTACAGTTTTAACATGCTTGAATGATCTCAAAATGAGGCAATCCTTTGAGCAGAAACCCAATGTGGCCTGGAAGGCAGAGACTGCCTAAGACTGATCCTGAATTCAGCAGCCCCAGGCACTTGCCCGCAGACAGGCTCTGAGTATGTTTGTAGCCGAATGACCCATGGGTCACTTTTCCTTTCCTCCTCCTGCTCACAGTACTCAGGTAGATGACTCTGCATGTGCCTAAAATCAGTTCAGGCTGATGCCTTTTCATGGATGGAGACATCAAGATAGAAACACCTGGAGTCATCATATTGTGCTACTTCCCTAGTCTATAAAGTTCTTCGAGGAAAGGGGCCTTCTACCTATCTATCCTACACTTGTTCTTTCTTTCTAAAAGACTCCCCACATCTCAGTGAAGGCAGGAGAAGAAGGGGACGACAGAGGATGAGATGATTAGATGGCATCACTGACTCAATGGATGAGTTTGTGTGCAAACTCCAGGAAATGGTGAAGGACAGGGAAGCCTGGTGTGCTTCAGTGAGTGAGGTCGTAAAGAGCCAGACACGACTTAGCTGCTGAATGAAAACAACCTTCCGGTAGGATTTGGGCTTTAAAAATGCAGGTTTCAAGAGATGGAAGAGGGAAACCAAGTTTCCTGCAGCCCAGTCTTCTGGAGTCTCCACCTTTGTGTTTTTGACTCAGAGCCAAGGTTACTAGACTTCCTGGTGCTGTTTCAGTCTGGTAGAAGCAGCAGGTGCAATATGGTGATTTGCCTGTTAAGGACTTGGCTGGAGTCTCAAACTCAAGAGCCCAGATTTTGAGTTTTACCTCCTGATAATCAGGAAAAGGCGGGCTTCCCTGGTGGCTCAGATGGTAAAGAAGCTGCCTGCAATGCAGAAGACCGGGTTTGATCCGTGGTTGGGGAAGATCCCCTGCAGAAGGGAATGATAACCACTCTAGTATTCTTGCCTGGAGAAGCCCATGGACAGAGGGGCCTGGCAGGCTATAGCCCATGGGGTCACAAAGAGTCAGAGACAACTGATGATGACTAAGTGTGCATGCACACACACACACACACACACACACACACACAATCATGAAAAGGCTCCTATTGATTCCCTGCTGGGTCCACACTGCTGAGCCTATGGTTAGGGCCACAGTCATCCCACAGATTGGTGAAAATTCTTTGGGTTCTTTCTTCCCCTAACCACATCCCATCGCCACTCTGTTCTGCCAGCTGCTGCCCCAGTGATCTTCTTATGAGCACAGTCACTTCCTGGACACTCCACTCAGGCTGGCCACTGCTCTCAGCAGTGAGCATCTGATCCTTAAGGCAGCGCTTCTCACCTGGCCCCTGCCCACTGTCTTATCTGTACTCAAACTACATCAAGTGGCCTCTTTTTCCAAGTATGTTCCATGCCTTTCTTACACCCAGACCTTTATGTACAGTGTTTCCTCTGTGTGGACCTTTTCTACCTCTATTTTACCTCATTACTTCTTTATTTCATTTTAATCTATTTTCTTTTCTTTTTTAATAATTTATTTTTTTATTTGGAGTATAGTTGATTTACAATGTTGTGTTAGTTTCAGATGTACAGCAAAGTGAATCAGTTATCCATAAACATATATCCACTCTTTTTTAGATTCTTTCCCATATAGACCTTTACAGATATTGAGTAGAGTTTCTTGTACCATATAGCAGGTTCTTATTCACTATTTTATATCTAATAGTGCGTATATGGGATTTTCATCGTGACTCAGATGGCAAAGAATCTGCCTGCAATGCAGGAGAACAAGATTCATTCCCTGGGTCAGGAAGATCCCCTGGAGGAGGAAATGGCAACCCACTGCAGTATTCTTACCTGGAAAATCCAATGAACAGAGGAGCCTGGTGGGCCACAGACATGGGATTGCAAAGAGTTGGACAGGACTGAGCAATTCACACACACACACGCACACACACACACACACACACACACACACACACACACACACACACAGAGGTGTGTACCTCAATCCCAGCCTCCCCACTTACTGCCCCCTCCTTAGCCCCTGATAACCGTAAGTTTGTTTTCTATATCTACGTCTTTACGTCTGTTTTGTAAAGAAATTCGTTTGTACCCACAGTTTTTTAGATTCCACATATAAGGGATATCATATCATAAAATTCATCCTTTTAAAGTATGCAGTCTTTGTTATCATTTTTGGTGCTTTTCAGTATTTATTATTGATCATTTTAATTGATTATTATTGGTGTTTCATTGCTTTACGATGTTGTGTTAGTTTGTACTTATGGCAATGTTTCACTTTATTCTCTTCCCTTCCCTTCCCTCTGCACCCCTCCCCTCCCCACCACTTCCCACCCCTCACTTTCCCTGCCCTTTGTCCCTAAAGAACCCAGAGATTTTAAACCTTAGGGGAATCTGTGAACCTCTTGCCCTAGGCTGGGTTGCCTATTCTTCCCGCCCACCTCCGCTTATTTATTCCAACCATAGGGCTTTCATAGTATATTGATGTTTCTTATTCAGTAGCCGCCTCCTGTTAGAACATGCACACCTTAAAGCCAAGGAATATGCTTTATTTACCTAGTGCTGTCAACAGTTTAAATGCAAGAGATGGATGAGACTTGCAGACCTGTTTGTGCAACCTTGACTGTGCCCCTTCACTCTTTCTGGATCTCTCCCTCTCCTTTTTTTGTCTTCTTTATCACTTACACAGTGGACTGGGCCACCCTGTGTTAATGCCCTGTGATTTGAGGAGGTTATTTGTGAAGAGCATAAACTAAATTGGTCCCTAGGCTGTCTTTGAGAACTGCTGATTCACATCCTACTGTATAAAGTAACAGCCATAACAACTTGCCCCATTACCAGGACTCAGTGATAACAACAGTTCCATAAATGATTGCACCATGAAGAACTTAAGGAATGGGACTGTTTGATCAACTCATGAAAGATGCTCCATCTGTTGATGGCATTGCTCACTTCTCTATTCACTACTCCATTCTCTGCAACTGTTATCTCCTCCAGAAGGAATTACTGAAAAGTACAGTAATGTTGTGAAAGAGATAAATCAAAGGTTGTTTGGATATCAGCTGTTAACTTTTGCTTCTTACTTGGAAAAAAAAAAAAAACCCAGCCAGCAGTGTGCATTGGAGCATGTGTGGGTTATTAATAATTTACTCAATCTATTGATGCTCGTTAATTGCAGTAGCTGAGAAAAGTTAGTTAATGATGTGCCTGCTTCCACCACATTATAATTATGATCGTAGTTCCCCTATTATTAGGGCTGAGTAGGTGTTCCCATTAGAAACCTTAATTTTCGAGCTGATTGTCTTAGCCATTTTAAATTACATTGGGCCACATCTTGGCAGACACTTTCTGAAAGCAGATGCATTTCTTTCCAAAATTATTTTTATGGTAGCACAGGAATTCTCTCCCTCAGATGAAAGAGGCTGTGAAGTGTGTTCCATTTTCAGGAACAATTTTGTTAAGCGCCATCTAGTGCTCCAGCCTCATCATCTATGAAGTTGTCCAAAGGAAGGAAAGATTATTGTTGATCCGAAAGCTGCGTGTGTATGCTTAGTCACTGCTCAGTCATGTCTGACTCTTTGCAACTCCATGGACTGTAGCCCACCAGGCTCCTCCGCCCAATGGGATTCTCCAGGCAAGAATACTGGAGTGGGTTACCATGCTCTTCCCCAGGAGCTCTCACCTACCCAGGGATTGAAGGTGGTCTCCTGCATTGCAGACAGATTCTTTACCGTCTGAGCCACCAGGGAAACCTTATCTAGAAGCCACCGTGGCCCAAATCAGAGCTCTCCGAGAAAGAGGATTTTGAAAAATCAGCCACAGAATGGATGGTAGGTCACCCTTTTCCTGCCTTCACTTGGATTCATCAGTGAGTTTTTCATTGCAAGTAACAAAAACCAAATTCCAACAAGTTTAATCTTGCTTCATAACAATGCGATGAATTGGCTCATAAAATTATGGCTCCAAAAAAAAAAAAAAAAAACAACTATTGTCTTCAGGCAGAGCTGGGTCCAGGGGTTCGAATATATGTCACCGATGTTATGTCTCCTCTCCATTGTTTGACTTCTTTCTGAGCACTGGTTTCATTCTTCAGCAGGTTTTCTTCATGAGGCCAGTTGTAGCCTTCAGGCTATATTCTTAACAGCTCATGTTTTGAAGCAAGACATGATGCTCTGTCTTCTAGCTTCCATATATAAAATAAGAGAGATATCAGCTCTGTTTCCATCACATTCTCATCCCTGAACTGACCCCTGGGGGTAGAAGCAGAAAAGAATTTGATCCCACAAAGACCAGGTATCAATAGCAGTCTGAGAGGTGGGGTTTACATAACTTACTAAAACTACCATGTGGAAAGCATTCTATCAGTGAAAGAGAAATATTGCTACCAAAAAAAAAAAAAATGGGGAAGAGACGATTGACCAGGAACAAACTGTGGATTTACTACTACGAGGTGTATCCAATGCCTACCTCATTCCACCCACTAGCTGACCTGGTAGCCAGAGAATGTCGCTCTTATCCCTTTTATCCCATCACAGTTCAAAGCCTGATTATCTGTCTATTTTTGGCTGTGCTGGGCTGCCTGGGCTTTCTCAAGTTGTGGCGAGTGGGGCTAGTGTCTCGTTGAGGTGTGCAGACTTCTCATGACAGTGGTTTCTCTAGTTGCAGAGCATGGGCCCTAGAGACCAGGCGTCAGTAGCTGTGGCCCACGGGCTTAGTTGCTCCGTGGCATGTGGGATCTTCTTGGACCAGGGATCGAACCCATGTCTCCTGCATTGGCCGGTAGATTCTTTACCACTGAGCCACCAGGGAAGCCCCCAAACCCCATTAAAACTTTAATTTCAACTTGAACTCTAGCTTCTTTGAAAGTCTGATGCTAGCAAACAACCAGCCGTGCTGTCTTGGTAAAGACAAGCATATCTTATCTAAGTTCTCTGATCCTGTTTGCCTCATAGTCAGTGGTCTCTCTATTATGTCAATGATGTTGGGAAGAAAAGAAAAATACCTGAGTTTGATGTGTGTACATGTCAGGAAGAAGGATTTAGTTTCCCTTTGGAAATAAAGGCTTCCCTGACCAACCTAGATAGCATATTAAAAAGCAGAGACATTACTTTGCCAACAAAGGTCCATCTAGTCAAGGCTATGGTTTTTCCAGTGGTCACGTATGGATGTGAGAGTTGGACTGTGAAGAAAGCTGAGTGCCAAAAAATTGATGCTTTTGAACTGTGGTGTTGGAGAAGACTCTTGAGAGTCCCTTGGACTGCAAGGAGATCCAACCAGTCCATCCTAAAGGAGATCAGTCCTGGGTGTTCATTGGAAGGACTGATGCTGAAGCTGAAACTCCAGTACTTTGGCCACCTCATGTGAAGAGTTGACTCATTGGAAAAGACCCTGATGCTGGGAGGGATTGGGGGCAGGAGGAGAAGGGGGCGACAGAGGATGAGATGGCTGGATGGCATCACTGACTCGATGGACATGAGTTTGAGTAGACTCCGGGAGTTGGTGATGGACAGGGAGGCCTGGCGTGCTGCGATTCATGGGGTCACAGAGTCAGACACAACTGAGTGACTGAACTGAACTGGTGGCTCAGCTGGTAAAGAATCCTCCTGCAATGTGAGAGACCTGGGTTCAATCCCTGGGTTGGGAAGATCCCCTGGAGAAGGGAAAGGCTACCCACTCCAGTATTCTGGCCTGGAGAATTCCAAGGACTGTATAGTCCATGGGGTCGTGAAGAGTTGGACATGCCTGAGTGACTCACACACCTGGAAATACAGCATGAGAAAAGTAGGTGTATCCAGGTTAGTTCAGCTCCTGCAAAAAATAATTTAGATAGATTGGTCCTTTATAGGTATAAACATGAGACTTCCAAACATGGTGGGCCGTGTTCCCTCTCCAGAAGAGGCCATACACAATGAACGGTACAGAGCCTGGCACGGAAGAACTTAAATTCCTGGAAGACTCCAGGGGACATGAGCGTCCAACAGACAGAGATGGTTTCTGAGAACAAGTGTAATCTGTGCAAAAGCATAAACGAGGAATGGCCATTGTTACTGCGTGAATCCTGTTCTATCTTATGATCCAGAGTGTGTCCATCTGTGAGTCTGATATGTTTTGGGGAGGCTATCTTTTGGTTAATGTGGGAATTAAAGCCCAAACTCAAAGAATGGGCTTGGAGACTTGAGGTGAGGCTTTAATGAGATGAGAAGAGAGGCTCTTTCGGTGGTCTTGCAAGATCAGGTGTCTAATGGGCAGGCTTACCCAGAGCCATTACAAGGAGCAATGTGTTCCCTTAGCACACAAGCCCCTCCCCCGGTTCTCAGGGTGAACACACTTCCCAGGACATCAGCTAAGTCCATCCCCTTCCTGTTTATGGGCTGGCCCCTCCTTGACATCTTCTTTCCCCCTTTTCTGAGCATTTATTCCCATTCTTATGTTTTGAATTCACCAGTACAATGAGCCCATGTGAAAAATCCTAAGCATTCTGCTCTCCCTGTTTTCCCAGACTTTCCAGTTTTGTATCCCTTACGGCTGCTACATCAGCCAGCTGTCACTCAAAGCTAGCTGTCCTTGAAGACAGACCACTTTAAATCTTTATTTCTTACAGTTAATAACATAGAACCAGGAAATAGCTTAATAATTTGTGTAAAACCTATCTTTTAATATTGTAATCTGGCTGCAGAAAAAAATAATAGGGGCTGAATTTCCTCCTTCCCTCTTGTTAGGAATATATCTGTGTCACTGGGTGTACACAAATGTTTTGTTTTGTTTTGTTTTGTTTTTTTAATTCTGCAGTAACTCAACTTCAGGGCTGAGTAAAAACCTCTCTCAAATGCATACCTAGAGGCATGGGTCAGAATCTCCTGAACTTTTCCATGTCTATTGATTGAAAGAAATCAATAAACATGATCTGATTTAGTCTCTGTGGCCAAACTATAAATGCAATCTTTTATTTTACCTTTCCTCCCTGTCCCACCTTCCAGAAAATTTTGACTCAAGGAAAGAGGACATTTATTGGATGGAAGAAGCATCTACTTTATTGCTGTGCTTGTTAGCAGCTAGTCATTTTGAGAGGAGAAATACCACGAGGAAGGATCCCCAAAGAAGGCAGTTATCACATGCTTTGGCTCTTGATACCAGGGGGAAGGAGATAGATGTAAATTACTCTAGTTAGGCATTCAAGCTGATGAAAACACCCCTTCTCAAAGAACGGGAAATGGAAATAAAGAAACACAAAAACATCTATTGACATCTCTGTGGATTTACTTTTCAATTTATACATTATTGCCATCACTGCTGCTGCCTCCTTTATTACTGTTTTAACAGCAGATTGGTTTAAATATTCTGACAGAATATTTTAAAGTCTGGAATTCATAAGGAACCCTTTGTAGGTAGACATGCACTCACAGTTGCTTTGCAGGGTTGATTTTATCATCCCAGAGTCATGCACTGCACACCTACTATGTGGCTAGTGTTGTGAGATGAAGAAATAAACAGGATCAAGTCACTCACTGCCCTGAAGGATTTCCAATCAGAGGAAGACATGATATTAATACAGAAGCAGTTATGATACTGAGCAGGACCCTGTGGGGGCCCTAGGCACAAAGCCTGTGTCCCCCATTTCTTTGATTACAGAGAACAGCTTTCGTTCAGCTTCCATGTCCTTTCTGGAGTTCCACTGGGCAGATTCTAGGAGTTGTTAATTAGGAAGGGAGGGGTGGAGAAGGGCGGAAACAGTCAAGAGCAGCAGCAAGAAAGTCTTGCTTTCTCATCAAAGGATCCACACTACAACATCTTTGAGCTGCTTTGCAGATTCTGGAACCCCCTCCAGGTGGGAGAAGGCAAAGATTAATGATGGGATGGCTGCCTACAGTCTCGTAGACCCCAGACCACTTGGACCTGAAGGGTGATAATGCAGACTCCTACCTACCTCACCACCAACCACAAGATGATCACACTCTCTTTGAACCATTACTATAAAACTTCCCACTATCTTCTCCAAGTTGAGACACAACAGTTTTTCAAGGCAGAAACCCCGCTGTGTCTCCACTGTCTCCGAGATTCGATTCAGCACTTGTGTACAGAGAAGCTGAGCTTTCAGCATCAGTCACATGCTATTGTGCTGTCCAGGAGGCAGGCAAAAGATGCTATAGGTGGAGGGGTGAGAACCAGTCATGTATCTACACCCGGGAGATTAGAACTACAGCTAAAATGTGTGGCAAGCATTCCATGTGAATGAAAGAGAGCCTGAAAGACAGCTCCATCACAGAGAGATCCTTGGATCTTACAGTTCATCCCACGAGAGCCCATTTGCTTGTATGCACTCAGTGTTGCGACTGCCACCAAGGCAGCTCCTTTTACATGAGTTTAACTGTTAGAAGTTCTTCTTTATGTTAGAGTGAGCTAAGTGCCTGCTCTTCTTAAAGAAGGCATTTAGAAAATGTTAAAGGCAAATGGATACTTGTAAGAAAATGGTAATAGAGGATTGTAAAAGTTTGGGGACTAGCTGGACCCCTACCTTCTACTGTGTGTGTTCACATATGCCATATATATGTATATATATGAATTGCATTTTATTATTGAATAGTGTGTGTGTATGCCAAGTCACTTCAGTGGTGTCCGACTCTTTGCAACCCTATGGACTGTAGCCTGCCAGGCTTTTCTGTCCATAGGGATTCTCCATGTGAGAACCCTGGAGTGGGTTTCCATGCCTTCCTCAGCATGCACATTTTTGGAGAGGCTGAATAGCATCATGAAATATGTCTTTTGAAAAATCAAAGATGATGCAAAGTTTGAAGATGTTTTCCCTTTAGATTCTGAAAGAGTGAACTTAAAAAAGATTAAAGTTGCTGTATTTTAGTGTCACTGAAACACAGGGAATGATATATATTCAATATGTACAGTTTGATGAGTTCAGATTATATGCATAAGCCTGTGATATCATCACTGTAGTTAAAGAGATGGACATATTCAGTACCTCTCAGAGTATTCTTGTGTCTCTTTGTTGTGTGTGTGTGTAAGAACACTTAACAGGAGATCTACCCTCTTAACTCCCAGGTGATACTAGTGGTAAAGAACCCACCTGCTAGTACAGGAGACTTAAGAGACACGCGTTCGATCCCTGGGTCAGGAAGATCCCTGGAGAAGGAAATGGCAATGTACTTCAGTATTCTTGGCTGGAAAATTCCATGAACAGAAGAGCCTGCTAGGCTACCGTCCATGGGGTCTCAAAGACTTGAGCATGCCTGCGCTCATACACACACCTTCTTGACAAATTTTGAAGCACCCAATAGGATACCATAACTCTATGTTGTACCTCAAGTGAATCAGATCTCTAAAACTTGTTCATCTAACATGACTGAAACTGTATACCCTTTGAATAATCACTCCCTATTTACCCCAGTCCATAGCCCTCTTCAGATCTCTTTAGAGAAGCAGATCTTGAGAAAGGAATCAAGAACAATAGAATATTTTTTTTCTCTTTCTGACATACTTCACTTTGCATGACAGACTCTAGGCCCACCCATGTCTAGACTCCAGGTCCATCCATGTACAAATGACCCAATTTCGTTCCATTTTATGGCTGAGTAATATTCCATTGTGCATTATCTACCACATTTTCTTAACCCATTCGTCTGTTGATAGACATTTAGGTTGCTTCAGTGTCCTGGCGATTGAAAATAGTGTCGCAATGAACATGTGGAATCTAGAGAAGCAGTACAGATGGACTCATGTGCAGAGCAGATGGAGAGAGCGGGCGTGCGGACATGGTGGGGGATGAACTGGGAAACTGGCATTGATACATGTACACTGCCACGTGTAGAACAGGGGCCGCTGAGAGCCTGCTGATTAGCACAGGGAGCTCGCTTTGATGCTCGGTGATGCTCAAGAGGGATTGGATGGGGGTGGGCAGGGGAATCTTAGAGGGAGGGGCTATATGTACGCATATAGCTGATTCATTTTGTTGTACAACAGAAACTAACGCCACATTGTAGTGCAACGTTATTCCAGGTTTAAAAAAAAAAGCCATAGATAAGAGAAGTAGCAATAGTCTCAGAAATGGTGCATGAAAGATTCATCAGCTAGCCACCAAAGAAAGAAAGAAAGAGTGAAATTAACCAGCTGGCTAGTGCTAATATTTATAAATGAATATGCCATGTATAATAATTTCATACTGGATGTGTACAACTAACTTGTTTTTAATAGTTTCATTGTATTCTGTTTTATGAATGAAGTGATATTTATTTAATAAATTCCTTATTAATGCTGAAAGAAATAGTTTGGTTTAAGGTTTTTTTTCCTATTTCAAGCATTCCATTTATTTATACATCTGTCTCTTGTGCGTGTATATTTATAGGATAATTTCTTAGTCTGGCAAGGGCTGGATCAATTCACTTTTCATAAATGTTGCTAAAATTTGCCTCCCAAAAGATTTCACTCATTTATATCCCTCCAGTGTATGTGGTAACCTGTTTTCTTCACCAAAAAAAAAGGGTGGCCTTTTAAACAACATTTTCCTTATAATAAACACACATCCTCAGCTGTCAGACTGTGGAAGGCTGGAGGAAGTTTGAAAGGAGTGCTCCCATTCTGCACTTGTTATCCTTGATTATGCTACTAAATATTCACCAACTTCCACACTATTGAGTGTGGGAGAATACAATCATTTTCTCATTGGCACAGGTTAATGGAAGCAAGCTCACCTGAGCCTCTTTTCAGCCTCAGAATCACAGGCTGAAAAGCTCCTCCTTGTGTATGTGCAACGCTTGGCCGTTGGCTGTTGTGAACACGACCCAGGTTCTTGAAATGGAAAGACAGACCATATGCTTCATTATTAAATGAATTCACAGGACAAAGTATCACAAGAAACATGTGTAGTACAAGATACCATTTCAATTTGGAAATGAATGTAGGGTAAACGGAAGGTTGCAGCCTATGCAAAATGCAGATAGGATGCAGGGTTGCCATGGAATCAAAAGAGCTGTTTTGCCAGTGATGAGATGCGATTCTGCTCTGGGATGTTGGTACTCTGGCTTTGGATGGGGGCTGACAGAGCCATTCGGAATCTGAGTCAACACAAACCGCCGGGGCTCAGGTAGCTTAGCTCCAAACTCCAGACTCAAGTCAGTTCCAGGACTGGGTTTGTTGTTGTTCTTTAAGTCGCTAAGTCATGGCTGACTTAGTGACCCCAGGGACTGCGGCCCGCCAGGCTCCTCTGTCCATGGCATTTCCCAAATGAGAATGCCGGAGTGGGTTGTCATTTCCTTCTCCAGAGGAACTTCCTGACCCACAGATCGGACCAGTATCTCCTGTGCTGGTAGGTGGATTCTTTACCTCCTGGCCACCAGGGAACCCCAGGACTGGATCTAGGTGATCCCGATTTCTGCTGGTACTGGTGAGCTGATACCAGTTGGAGATGGTGAAGTTGGCAACATCTCTACAGCTCAAAGCATTTCCACATGTCATGTCATTTTGTGGTCACTGCCGCCTATGTTGAGAGAATGGAAATACTTTTATAAAAATCAGAATCTAGGCAGGAAATTAGACTTCTTATATTTTTCCCTCTTTGGTTTTGAAAGCAAATATGGATAAAAGCCTGCTGCTGCTAAGTCACTTCAGTTGTGTCCGCCTCTGTGCAACCCCATAGGCGGCAGCCCACCAGGCTCCCCTGTCCCTGGGATTCTCCAGGCAAGAACACTGGAGTGGGTTGCCATTTCCTTCTCCAATGCATGAAAGTGAGAAGTGAAAGTGAAGTCGCTGAGTTGTGCTCTTAGCGATCCCATGGACTGCAGCCTACAGGCTCCTCCGTCCATGGGATTTTCCAGGCGAGAGTACTGGAGTGGGGTGCCATTGCCTTTTCCAGATAAAAGCCTAATGATCTACTTTAGGGAGGACAAATAGTCTTGAATGTAATGTGACCACTTTATCACTTTGGTCATTGGTAGATTCACAAAGGGCTGTGTTTTTATTGTTTGTTTGTTTTTAAACTTTGTATTTTGAGATAATTACATATTTGTAGATGCACAGAAAGCTTACAAAATAATACACAGAGATCCTGAGTACCCTTTACTCAGGTTTCTCCAAAGAAATCTTAAAAAAATACTGTAGTATCATAAAACAATTATTGATTGATTTTATTGATGCAGTAAGATCTATGGCTTTTACCTAGACATCGATGTCATCTACTGATATTATTTTGGCTCCCTGTTTTATTCATAATCCTGTGTGTGTGTATTTAGTTCTGTACCCCTATATCACTTTATATGTCCACACCACAGTCAAGACACAGCAGTTTGATCACCACAAGGATCCCTCAAATTGCTCCACCTTCTCCCACCCTACTCCCTTCCCCAACCCCTGACAACCACTAACATGTTCTTCATTTCTTACATGTTGCCATTTCAAGAATATCACATACAGGGAATGGATGGTATGTAATATTATAGGATCAACTTCTTTCACTCAACATAATGCCCCAGAAATTTACTCAAGTTGCTGCAAATATCAATGGTCTGCTCCCTTTTCTTATCGAGTAGTATTTTATGATATGAATTTACCACCCAAGTTGCTTCTTTGGTAAAGATGCTGAAGCTGAGTGGGGAAGAGTGCCGTTATCATCTAGTAATGAGACGGAGGTGGAGAGTGGTGGTGAGCGTGTGAAACTAACTCACCTGACTTAGATGTCAATGCTGATATTTGAAAGAGAGATGACTGATATTTATCTTATGCCCAAGAGAGAATTCTGAAGCCTCATGAGGACTATCACTAATGAAACTGGTGATGGTTTGAACTCTAATTTCAAGAGCTAGATATGTAGCTCAAGTGATGGAGGGAAGGATTTGATCAAATATCCACTTGTTCAAGGCTCTCTGCACTCCATCCTCTCTGCAGTTTCCTCTCACTTTATTTCGGAGCGCACACGATTTGCAGGAGGTGATTTTCTCTGATCTGCCAACTATAGATCAGGTTGCCTCGTCTGTTGGGTAGACTGACCAGCCTGTCTTTTCTCTGTCCCAGCAAATAACTAGACTCCAGTGCATACCTCCCATCTGTACCAAGAAAATGTTTCTAGTTTGTACACTTTGAATGGAAAAATAATCTTTGACTTGTCTTTGATTATATATACTAATTATGGCTAATATAGACTCCAGATGATTACATTTTATTATATCTTTGTTTTCCACTAAATGTTTGAATGGCTTCCTTGGGGAATGTTGTCATACTAATTAATTGTTTTCTGTTTTTCTTGACATATCTCAGCACTATCTGTGCAGTTGTGGCCATGTGTCTGTTCTAAATGTTTAAGGCATTTATAACAATAATAGAGCTAATTTCTCCGCACAACTAAAACATGATCCTTTTCCAATTTCCCATGCCTGTCAAGGGAATTTTGATGCTTCTGGGTTTCCAAACTACATGTAACCTTTGGCCCTTTGTCAGTTTTGGTCACATGAGAAGTCATTTCCTAAGTCTCATTTTTGTGTCTTTGGTCAGATTCTCTCCTTAAAAAAATAAATAAAGATTATTTTTAAAAAATACTTATTTATTAATTTTTGGGCCTTAGTTGCAGCATTTGGAATCTCTCTGTTGAGTCTTGCAGGCTTAGTTGTCCCATAGTGTGTGGAATCTTAGTTCCCTAACCAGGAATCGAACCCAAGTCACCCGCACTGGAATGCCGATTCTTTAACCACTGGACCACCAGAGAAATCCTTTTTTTTTTTTTTTTTTAAAGTTCAATGTCGTCTCTAACCTCATTTTGGATTGCTGTCATGGTATTCTCACTTTCCTTCTGTGGGCTCTTTTTTTTTTTTGAAATAGACTTTCAGTTCATCATAAAACTAAAACTGATTTCACTTTTGCATCCTCACCCCTTCTCTGACATTCAAGAACAGGCTCAGTGCCTAATCAAGAATCCCCAAAATGATTGGTATAGAGATGGATCACATCCCAGACTGGGTTCCTAAAATATTTGTTTTTTGTTTTTTTTTTCCCAAGGAAAAAACTAGTTCACCACTGCTCACATCTGACCTATGGCCAAGTCCTGTTGGCTTTTTCCCTTTCATGATTTACCAAATTCTTCCAAAATGTCTCCCTTGGTCCAAGCCTCCGTCTGTGCTGACTTCTCCTGCAAGAACATCCTAAGTGGTCTTCCTGCTGCCAGCGTGCATCCCCCTAGGGCATTCTTCCATAGATCTTTTCAAATGCAGACATGGCCAGTCCTCTCTCCTGCTTATCTGATTTGGTGGCTTCCTGTTTTTCCCTATTGAAAGCCGCTCAGCCGGGTCTGACTCTGCAACCCCATGGACTATACAGTCCCTGAAATTCTCCAGGCCAGAATACTGAAGTGGGTGGCCTTTCCCTTCTCCAGGGGATCTTCCCAACCCAGGTATCAAAGCCAGGTCTCCCGCATTGCAGGCAGATTCTTTACCAGCTGAGCCACCAGGGAAGCCCAAGAATATTGGAGTGGGTAGCTTATCCCTTCTCCAGGGGATCTTCCTGACCCAGGAATTGAACCGGGGTCTCCTGCATTGCAGGGAGATTCTTTACCAACTAAAATAAAGACCCAAATCCACAACCTAGTCTCTAAGGATTTGCATGCCCTGCCTCTTGACCACTTACACAACTTTATCTTCTACCAGAATGTCTCTCTCTTTCCTCTCCAGTCATAATGGTTTTTGTTTCTTTCCTTGAATAAACCACCATTTCTAAAAGGGCACAGTAACTGGCAGTCCAGTGGTTACGCCTTCTCCTTCTAATGCAGAGGGTGTGGGTTCAATACCTGGTCAGGGAGGTAAGATCCCACATGCCTCACAGCCAAAAAAACAAAACATGAAACAGAAGCAATATTGCAATAAATTCAGTAAAGACTTTAAAAAGTGGTCCACATCAAAAAAGAAATCTTAACAAAAAATTGCACATTCTACCCCAATATTCTCAACTACCTTTCTTCTTGCCTTTGTAGTGATCACCACTTAATATATTATGTGCTTGTAAACTGTGTCTTATTTATCATGAATCTTCTTCCCCTAGAGTGGAATCTTCACAAGGGCTGGAATTCATGGGCGGCTTTATTTACTAAATAAATATGGTTTCATGACCATTACATGTAAAGTGAAAACCAATGAAAGTGTGAGTCACTCAGTCACGTCCGACTCTTTGTGACCCCATGGACTGTAGCCCACCAGTCTCCTCTGTCCGTGGAATTTTCCAGGCAAGAATACTGGAGTGGGTAGCCATTTCCTTCTTCACGGATCTTCCTGACCCATGGATATATGTCTTTTGCTATATATTGTTATATTTTTCTAATCACCATTCATGTGTTATCTTTAGTTGTCGGTTTCCTTCTTTTGTTAACTGGAAAGTCACAGCACAAGTGATTATCCTACCACTTTCCTTTGTATGATTCACACAGTTCAGTCAGGCCTTTTTGAGGTATAATCCTCATCTTAATTTTATTAAAGGGTTTTTCATAATCCCTATGCTGCATTTTCAGGCAGTTTCTTAGCATAGATAGCTGAGTCAATCTTTTTTTTTTTTTTAATTTTAAATTGATGAATGCTGCAGCTTTTAAATTTGGAAGCTCTCTTAAATTCCCCAATTCCACTCTGAATCCTTCAGCCTGACTTTTTACTTCTCTCTAGCCAATTTCATGTTTTGTCAGCCCCAAACCTTTGAGGCTTAGGAAGAAAGATGCCAGCTCTTCACTTTTCCCGGTAAACTTTTTGCTCCTTTTTGCTATATTTTTTGACCCAAGTTGTTCCCAGCTATTTATGCCTACCTTCATCATGTTTGCAGACTGTTATTTATTGTTACTATCAAGACCAGTGTCTGAGATTATAAAATGGTTTCATGTCACTTTGTGTCTCTGGGTGATTGGTAGTGTCTGTCTGCAGCAGCACTATGTAGAGGATTATGGGGTCATAGACAGGTTCATGGGGAAAGAGTACTATGATCGATTAATGATGTCTGCCGTGGTCACGGGATACGACAAGATAGTACACGTGGCATATATTTGCTTAGCTTCGGCACCGCACTCATTTCTGTCTCTACAGCTATCTCTCGCTTATATGGTATTCCCTCAGCAGATCATGTGCTCACCTAAACCTCCCTCCCCCCCATATTTCAAGAGGATATTATTGCAATAAATATGAATGTCGAGTAGACTTTGGCATGAACAGAGGAAGCGAAGTTCACAGCAATGGTTTCCTGACACTGTTAGTCATGTGGCTTACAACATAATGATTCATCTTCCTCCTTCTGCAGAAAGGAGTCACTGGAGGCTGGGGATTTTGCTTAAGATTAATGATTAGGAACTTTATATTTACAATAAGCCTTTTCTCTCCAATTTATCCATGTGCGTGCTAAGTCACTTCCGTCATGTCCAACTCTTTGCGACCCTTTGGACTGTAGCCCACCAGGCTCCTCTGTCCATGGGATTTTTCAGGCAAGAATATTGGAGTGGGTTGCCGTACCCTCTGGTGGCTCAGAGAGTAGAGAATCTGCCTACAATGCAGGAGACCCAGGTTCAATCCCTGGGTTGGGAAGATCCCCTGGAAAAGGGCACAGCCACCCACTCTAGTATTCTTGCCTGGAGAATCCCATGGACAGAGGAGCCTGGCGGGCTACAGTCCACAAGGGTCACAAAGATTCGGACACGACTGAGTGACTAACCAGTCTAATCACATTTATCTATAGCTCATCACAAGCTAGAAATAAAGCACCACATTCTCCCACTACATTGGACTTAAACCTAACTATTTTAAATGGATGTTCTTTTTGAAATGATTGTGTGTGTATGTTGCTTTAGAATAGATAGCTAAATTTACTATGTATTTGCTAACAATACTGTTCCCCTCTAAGTGAAACACTAGATACACTCTTCCAATCTTTATTTCTTTTAAGGTCTAGGTCACTCTAGGAATTAGGGAATATTATTACCCCCATTGTACAGATACAAAAACTGAGGCATAGTAGTAAAGTCTCTGGCTAAGTAACTATATACCTAGTAAATATCAAAACTAGTGTTTGGATATGGACAATATAATTCTAGAGATTTCTATGCTGAGATACTGAAGATAAAGTTCAATTTAAATTTATACAATGCTGTTATTGAAAGGATAACATGTTGGATGTATTGGATCAAGTAAAATACGGCAATAAAATAAAAAAAATAATAAATTTATACAATGCTGTATGTCAATTATAGGGCTTCCCAGGCACTAGTGGTAAATAACCTGTCTGCCAATGCAGGATATATAAGAAACACAGGTTTGATCCCTGGGTTTGAAAGGTCCCCTGAAGGAAAGCATGGCAACCCACTCCAGTATTCTTCCCTGGAGAATTCCATGGACAAAGGAGCCTGGTGGGCTATAGTCCATGGGGTGGCAAAGAGTCAGATATGACTGAGCGATTAAGCATGCATACATTACTCATGAGAATCATCTTTCTAGATACTTGCAAGAATACAAGGCAGCATTTGTAGAAGTGAGGCCGGAATGAATGCTGGATGCTGAGAAGTTTCTAGGTAGTCACATGTCCAATGATCTGCATAAAGGAGACTCAAAATGAGAGTCTCAGGGTTCACTCTTCCTCTAAACAGGCTCAAAGTTTGGAGCGGGGCTCCCCAAGTGGAGTTTTCCAGGTCAAAAAGCAGCATATTTGTTCCCAGAACACAGCCAGCCAGTAAGATTGTCCCACTGGTGCTGACCTTTACTGTAACAAGAGTGTTTCCTTCTCTCAGACCTGCAGCTGGTGTCTTGCCAGAGAAACCCCTTCAAGCTCCAGCAAACATGCCAAGGAAGCCAGCACTTTTCCCTGTGGCTGGAATGTGCCGGTAATGGTAGGATGATGTCTAGTTTTCAAAATACATTAAAATAGTGTCTGTGTATCACCTATTCCCTGGTGGCTCAGAACTGTAAAGAATATGCCTGCAATGCAGGAGACCCAAGTTCAATCCCTAGGTCGAGAAGATCCCCTGGAGAAGGGAGAGGGCAGCAAGTCTAGTGTTTTTGCCTTGGAGAATTCCAAGGACAGAGCAGCCTGGTGGGCTACAGTTGGTGCGTGAGTGCTAAGTCACTTCAGTCGTGTCTGACTCTTTGCAAGCCCGTGGACTGTAGCCCACCACGCTCCCCTGTCCATGAGATTCTCCAGGCAAGAATACTGGAGTGGTTTGCCATGTCCTCCTCCAGGAGATCTTCCGGACCTAGGGATCAAACCTGCATCTTTTATGTACAGTTCTTGGGGTCGCAAAGTGTCAGACACGACTGATCAACTTTCATTTTCACTATCATCTACCTATTCTGTCTGTCTCTCCCTATCCAACCAGTCCATCCTAAAGGAAATCAGTCCTGAATATTCATTGGAAGGACTGATGAAGCTGAAACTCCAATACTTTGGCCACCTGATGCGAAGAACTGACTCATTGGAAAAGACCCTGATGCTGGGAAAGATTGAAGGCAGGAAGAGAAGGGGGCGACAGAGGATGAGGTGGTCGGATGGCATCACTGACTCAATGGACATGAGTTTGAGTAAACTCCAGGAGTTGGTGATAGACAGGGAGGCCTAGCGTGCTGTAGTCCATGGGGGTCACAAAGAGTCAGACATGACTGAGCGACTGAACTGATTTCTCCATATGTGTGATTATAGGATGGTTAAAATGAATATATATAGCCCCATTCATTTGGATATTCATTTTACTATTACCGTAATTCTATCAATATAAATGAGCAAGTTTCTTTAAACCCTGTTATGCAGGTGATAACACTGACGAAACCAGTGTGATGAATCCAGATGTCTTGATTCCCAGATAAAGAATAAGCAGAGGTCACTTTAAAGCCCCTCTCTTCTTCCTCCTTCCTGTCTTCCTCCTTCTTCCTCCCCCTCCTCTTTCTTTCTTATTAAGCAATCATAGACTTGAAAACTGGATGGACAGCTGGTGAGAAGTTGCCGTGTAGCCCAGGGAGCCAGTCTGGAGCTCCGTGACGACCTGAAGGGCTGGGACTAGGGGAGGGGAGAGGGAGGCTCGGGGCGAGGGAATGTGTGGATAGTTCCGGCTGGTTTGTACTGTTGAATGACAGGAACCAGCAGAACATTACAAAAGGTAAAGTATACATATATTTAAATAAAAAATGAACGAATAATGTAAGGTATTCTCTAGTCCATCCCCTGAAAAGACAGGTTGAAGTGGAGACAATTTTGGTCACCAGCTGGCGTTACAGTCTTGGATAGACGACCTAACATCTTTACTTTTCTGTTACATTGTACATAAATGCAGGCTTTTTTATATTGCGTGTAAGACCACACGGAATGCATTATGTCCATCTTATTTATCTGCCAAGCAGAGTGGTGCCTGTATGAATAACTCCCAAACTAGTGAAAGCATCTGCAACTTGAGACTCTTAAATTTTAATTTTCTTATTTTCATACCAGCCAGTTGAGCTTTGGAAAGGTTTTGACTTGCCTGAGTTGAAGCACAAGGAATCTACTGGCCAATTTCCTTTGAGTATTACCTTGTTTGAATTGGATGGAAGGGCAGGGAATTGTATAAATGTCACCACAGAGAGCCCTTGTCCCCTGGTAATTAGTAACCTTATCAATTCAGAGCAAAGGCGCATGTTCAGGGATTTTGCCTTGGACGATGGCACACAGATGAGGGAATTTTATGACTATGTATGAAGTGCCTGCTCTGGTGATGTTTTGCTTTGGCAAATGGGTGAAGGGCATCATTCACAATCTGATCTGTTCCTGTCACCCCCTGATTCTTCTGTCCCCTTTATTATCCCTAGAAGCTCAGGCTTCCTCCCCCTTCCCCCACTCAGAGTCTAAATAAACTCCCTCGTGATCTCAGTTTGTAAACAGCAAAACAGTTTGAGGAGTTTTTTTTAAGTTTATTTTTATTGAGTGTTTTCTGCCCCCCATGGCAGAAATAATCCATGTCTGTTGCAAAAAGCCAAAGCATAAAAGAAGAGCACGTGAAATACAGGAAATTCCCCTTCCAAATCCTACACTCTAGACATAATGGTTTTGACCTAATAGTTTATCATTTATCTGTACACATGCACACACATATGCAACCATATTTCAAAATAATCTGAGTATTATGCTTATTATGCTTTAGCTTATTTCCCCCTCTACTTGTTGCCTGTATAGAATCTTTTCTTAAGTGTTGTTCCATAATTCAATCCAAAATTTCCCCTTCTGATGGACTACTGGATTATTCTCATTGATTTTTTTTTTACTTTTGTTCCTTTTATTGAGATTAAATTGACAGACAAATTTGAAATTTCCTGGTGGTTCAGTGGTAAAGAATCAGCCTGCCAAGGCATGATACGCAAGTTCCATCGCTGGGTCAGGAAGATCCCCTGGAAAAGGAAATGGCAACCCACTCCAGTATTCTTGCCTGGGAAATCCCATGACCAGAGGAGCCTGGTGGGCTGCAGTCCATCATGGGGTCGCAAAAGAGTTGGACATGACTATGTAAATTTAAGGTATACTGCATAATGATTTGACTTACTTACAATATGAAATAATTCCCATAGTAAGTTGAGTGAATGTCCATAGCCTCATATAGAAACAAATTGAAGAAGTAGCAAAAAAAAAAAAGTTTCCTTGTGATGAGAACTGTCAGGATTTACTCTCTTAACAGCTTTCATGTATAAACCCAGCAGTGTTCATTATAGTTATCATGTTGTATGTTACATCCCTAGTACTTACTTTTCTTATAACTACAAGATTGTACCTTTTGATTGCCCTCATCCAATTCCCTCTCCCCCAATCCCCTGCCTCTGGCAACCACACATCTGATTTTTTTTTTTTTCCTGAATTTGTTCATTTTTGAAGTGTCATTGACCTATAACACTATGTTAGTTTCCCTGGTACAACATGGTGATTCAGTGTTTTTATACATTTCAAAATGATCACCATGGTAAGTTGAGTTACCATCTGTCACCATGGGAAGATACTACATCATGATTGCCTAGGTTCCCCACACTGTACATTTCATACTCCTGACTCATTTCCTTTGCAACTGGACGTTTATGCCTGTTCCTCTCCCTCACCTATTTCTCTCCTTCCCCCACCCCCTCACCTCTGTAACCATACGTTTGTTCTCTGTGTCTTTGACTGTTTGTTCGGTTATTTTTGCTAGATTCCACATGTAAATGAAATCATACAGTATCTGTATTTCTCCATCTGACTCATTTCACTAAGCCCAATACCTCCAAGTCCCTCCATGTTATTGCAAATGCCAGAATTTCTTTATTTTTTTATTACTGAGTAATACTGCAGTATGCAGTATATCTATATACAGAGAAATATATATTGCATCTTCTTTATCCATTCTTCTATCAGTGGGCACTTGGGTTGCTTCCAGATCTTGGTTATGGTAAGTAATGCTGCTGTGAACATTGAGGTGCATCTATTTTTGCAAATGAGTGGTTTCCTTTTTTTCTAATAAACTTAGACAATTTATGGAACTGCTGGATTGTGTGGTAGCACTATTTTCAATTTTTTTTTTTAGGGTACCTCTATAACATTCTCCACAGTGACTGTACCAATTTTCCTTCCCACCAGCAGTACATGAGAGTTTCTTTATCTCCACAACCTTACCAACACTTGATATCTGTGGTCCTTTTGAAAACAGTTCTTCTGAGAAGTGTGAGGTGAAGTCTCAGTGTGGTTTTGATGTGTATTTCCCTGATAGTGATGCTGAGCATCTCTTCAGGGGCCTGTTGGCCATCTGTGTGTCTTTGGAAGAATGCCTATTCAGACCCTCTGCTCATTTTTAAATTGGAGGTTTGTTGTTTTTTTTTTTTTTGACGTTGAGTTGTGTAAATTACTTGTCTGTTTTAGACATTAATTCCTTTACAGATTTGTCATTTGCAAAAGCCTTCTCCCATTCACTAGGTGTCTTTTACAGCATCATCATCGTCATTATTATTTGCTTTTAACAGCACTGCTGCTGCACCTCTTTGCAGACATTTTCAAGTAGCTGCAGGAGGGGAAGGGAGTTGTAAGTGAGCCATAAAATAAATAGTCCGCTTCTTGTATGTGTGAGTGCTCAGTCGCTCAGTCCTGTCTGACTCTTTGTGACCCCATAGACTGCAGCCCACAGGCTTTTCTGTCCCTGGGATCCTCCAGGCAAGAATACTGGAGTGGGTTGCCATTCCCTTCTCCAGGGGATCTTCCTGACCTAGGGATCGAACCCGTGTCTCCGGCTTTGGCAGGCAGGTTCTTTACCACTCATGCCACTGGGGAAGCCCAGGTGAAGAATATAATTATATTCACTAATATAATTAGTGAAGAATCTTGAGACAAAATTAATCTGGACTCAGAGTAACTCGCAAGCCCATGACGTGTGTCTTTATAAAAGAAACAGGGAGATTAGGACACACAGAGGCCCAGAGCAGAGGCCGTGTGAAGACAGAACCAGAAGCTGGGTGATGCTGCCGCCAGCCGAGGAGTGCCAGGAGCCCCTGGAAGCAGAAAAGGGCAACAGAGATTCCCACCTGAGAGCCATCGGCAGGGCATAACCCTGCTGACACCTTGATGTTGGTCTTCCACCCTCCAGAACTCTTAAAGAGAGAGAGAGAGAGGAAAAAAAAAAAAAAAGGTTCTGTGTTTTAAGGCACCACATTTACAGTCATTTGATTCAGCAGCCCCAGGAAACTAATGGGTCTGCAAACTAAGGCCTGAGGGCGATAGCCAGCCTGCTTTAATATTTACAAAAACAGCATCACCCATTCATTGACATGTTGCCTACAGTGACTTTCAAGCCACAGTGCTGAGTAGCACAGAGGCCATATGGCCAACAAAGCCCAAAATATTTACTCTCTGGCCCTTACAGAGAAAGGGAGCCAACCCCACTTCTAGGGAAGTGTTTAATTTGTGTGCTTGTCTAGTGATGCTGGGAGATCATAAGAGACTCTTCTTAACACTGTAGAAGCACGCTATATGGGGATTTTTTTTTTTTTTAAGTTAGATTTCAATTTTTTATGAAGCAGGTTTTTCCTCCCCAGAGGAAAAACATAAAATGCTCTGGAATAGTTTACAGCATTAGCTGCCTTTAAGGGATTCAATGAAGCAAAAGGGTCTCCTCTCTGTTGAATCAATCAGCATTAAAGTTCACTTACCAGTGACAGCTTTTATATGAGAAGCAGCTTTGTATTAATACTGCTGATGGAGGCGTGGTTCCCCTAGCTAGCTGAGGGTTGATCTGGAAGGTTTGGAGAGTGTGAGTGAATTTTTTTTCACTCTGAGCAGGAAATGAATCAAGGTCTGATGTGCAGCTGGCCAGAGAGTGAAGGAAGAAGAGTTTTGTTTGCTAAGTCATGTATGGATGTAAGAGTTGGACCATAAAGAAGGGTGAGCACACCAAAGAATTGATGCTTTTGAACTGTGGTGTTGGAGAAGACTCTGGAGAGTCCCTTGGACTGCAAGGAGATCAAACCAGTCAATCCTAAAGGAAATCAACCCTGAATATTCACTGGAAGGACTGATGCTGAAGCCGAAGCTCCAATGCTTTGGCCACCTGATGCAAAGAGCCAACTCATTAGAATAAAGACTCTGATGCTGGGAAAGATTGAGAGCAGGAATAGAAGGGGGTGATAGACAATGAGATGGTTGGAAGGCATCAACAACTCAATGGACGTGAGTTTGAGCAAACTCCAGGAGGTGGTGTAAGACAGGGAAGCCTGGCAAGCTGCATGTAGTCCATGGGGTCACAAAGAGTCAGATGCTAGTGAGCGACTGAACAACAACAAGGGAGTCAAACTGAGCAGATGAAGAACAACAAACCTCAGTGATCCCGTTGACAAAATGAAAAGGCAACATACCAAGTGGGAGAAAATATTTGAAAACCATATATCCAATAAGGAGTTAATATGGAAAATATACAAAGAACTCATACAACTCAATGACCAAAAGACTAATCATCTGCTTATTAAAATGGGCAAAGGTACTGAATAAACATTGTTTCCAAGGAAGACATCCAAATGGACATCAAGTACATGAAAAGATACTCAACAGCAAGAATTACTGGGGAAATGCATATTGGAATCAGAACCAGCTCACACCTGTTAAGCTGTTGATCTTCAAGAAGCCAAGGTGCTAGTGAGGATGTGCAGTGAAGGAAACCCTGTTCCCTCTGGTGGTGGGACTCTAGAGAGTACATTGGTTCAACCACCATGGAAACAGGATGGAGGCACCTCAGAAAATTAAAGAAAGAACTACTATTTGATCCAGCAATCACACCTCTGTGTAAATGTCCGAAGGAAAGGAAACAGGATGTTGAAAAGATACCTGCACTGCCATGTTTATTATAATATTATTTAGAGTCTATGAGATATAGAAACAAACTATGTGTTTGTTGGTGAATGAATGGATAAAGAAAACACACAATGGAATGTCATTCAGCCATGAGAAAAAAGGAAGCTCTGCCATTTGTGTCAACAGGGATAGATCTTGAGGGCATTATGCTAAGTGAGATAATTCAGATAATGTTAAATACTGTATACTGTCACACGTGGAACCTAGAAAAGACTGAACTCATAGAAACAGAGTAGAATGGTGGTTTTCAGGGAATCAAAGATGGGGGCAATTGGAAAGATGCTGGGTACAAGGTACAAACTGGCAGCTAGAAGATGAGTAAGTTTTGGGGGTCCAATATGTGAGGTTGTGATTACAATCAACAATTGTTGTTTAGTCACAAAGTCGTGTTCTTGCAATGCACGAAAGTTGGGTGCGTTAGGTGACCACAGCCCACCAGGTTCCTCTGTCCATGAGATTTCCCAGGCACGTATACTGGGTTGCCAGGGATCTTCCCAATCCAGGGATCAAACCTGCATCTCCTGAATTGGTAGACAGATTGTTTACCACTGATCCACCAGGGAAGCCCATGGTCAACAGTACTATATTATATATTCCAAATCTGCTAAGAGCCTGGCTCTTAAATGTTCTCAGCACAAGGAAGAAATGATAACTTAGTGACCTAATAGAGTTGTTAGCTCCCTAACAACTAGGATATATTGTTATCATGTTGCAATTTATGAATGTAACAAATCAACATGTTCACTGTATTTTTTTCTCTTTCAATATTATACAAGGACTTTTTGTTAATTGGAGTATAATTTCTTTACAAAGTTGTATTAGTTGCTGCGGTACAATGAAGTGAATTCTTTACATGTCTACATATATCCCCTCCCTCTTGGACCTCCCTGCCACCCACCCACCCCCATCGCACTCATCTGAGTCTTCACAGAGCACAAATCTGAGCTCCCTGTGCTACATAGAAGTTCCCCTTCTGTGATACGGTAGTGTATGCAGGTCTGTCCCAGTCTCCCAATTTGTCCCACCTCCCCTTCCCTCCGCCTGCTGTGTCCACATATCCATTCTCTATATCTGCGACTCTATCCTTGCCCAGCAAATAGGTTCATCTGTACCATTTTTCTAGATTCCACACATATGCGTTAATATGCAGTTTATTTTTCTCTTTCTGATTTAATTCACTCTGATTGGCAGACTCTAGGTCCAACTACATCTCTTCAAATGGCCAGATTTCGTTCCTTTTTATGGCTGAGTAATATTCCATTGTATAGATGTACTACCCGTTCACTTTAAACTTGCACAATATCATGTGTCAATTATGTCTCATGAGAAAACAAGACAAACACATAGCAATGATCAAATTGTCTTCTACTGCTCAATCACTGTGGATTTGTGAACTTTATCAGCCAGCTCAGCAAGATAGCTATAGAAAACCTAATTAATTTCACTCGTCCTGGTACAGAAAGCCTTCAGTTGAGAACTAGTAGAATCAGCCACACACACACACAAAGGAAAAGCTGTTTAGAAGAGCTTCGCTTGTTTTTCTGCTTTATGTCTTGGTCGAGGCAATTTTTATGTCCTTTGCATATTTCACTGAGAAGCCTCAGCCACTTCTAGCCATAACTTCCTTTCCTTCCTGTTGCGAATTTTCTTCCTAGATTTACTCTCCAGTCTCTAAAAATATCCATCCCACATTATTTATTCACTCCACAATGCGCACCATCCAAAGACAACAATTTTGCCAATAAACTGTTATTCTAATGAATAATGCATGCAGTCTTCATTCTCCTGACATGAACAAATATACTTTCAAATGGGAAGAGTGTGGCTCTATTTTAGTCTTCACTCCATTGTTTTTTAAACATTTTATATATATTTAAAGGTTTTGTGATGTCCTTCCTTGGGTGAACTCCATGGGGAATAATTCTAATAGTCTAATTAAAAGAAACAAACCATAGCACAGAATCATAACTGGATTTATATACAGTGTTTGTTACGCTGACAATAAGGTGTTTGGATGTGGAAGGAAAAAAATCAGTCAGTGTTTCAGGGTAGGAAAAATGTGAAGTTCTCTCCTAATAAGAAGACATCACCAATCGTTGTTTCAAATTCTGCCACCATCCACAGCTATAGTTTCCTTCTATATCCATGGACAGGATACAGTATGCTGGGATGATGAAAATGTTAATTGTAGTAACAATAATAATTATTATCATCACTTCTGAGTTCCTATGAGATGCTAGACATCATGCTAAGTATTCTTTCCATGTATTTCCTTAACCTGGGGGCTATTGATGTTTTGGGTCAGAAAAGTCTTTGTGGGCAAGGGCGAGTCGCCCTATGGATTTGTAAAATGTTTAGCAGCATCCTAGATGCTAGCACCCACTAGATCCAGCAGTGACATCTTCCTCCAAGTGACAACCCAAAATGTCTCTAGACACAGCCGAAGGTCTGCTGGAGGACAGAAGTCTCCCCAGTTCAGAACTCTAATATGTGTGACTGAGCTTCCTAGGTGGTGCTAGTGGTAAAGAACCCGCCTGCCAATGCTGGAGTCACAAGAGACAGGATTCAGTCTCTGGGGTGGCAAGATCCCCTAGAGGAGGAAATGGTATCCAGCTCTGGTAGTCTTGCCTGGAGAAGCCCATGGGCAGCAGAGTCTGATGGGCTACAGTCCAACGGGCTGCAAAGAGTCAGACATGACTGAGCAACTGAGCACACACAATATGCATGACTAACTATCTTCATAACATTCTTACACAACAAATGCGTTGTTAGTCTCATTTATAAATGAAGAAACGAAAGCTTAGAGTCAGTGACAGAGCCAAAATTTGGTGCAGTGTTTACTGCCGCATCGATCTTTAGGCGGTTTTGTTGCCTGTGATGATTCAGACCATCAATTCATCTGCCTTCTCCTCTTACATGGGTGATATTTTCAGGTTCAAAAAATACATAATTGATATAATTAGCATTTTGGCGCACATGCACTGCATAATTAATATTCTCTTACATGTAGCACAGAGATAACTTCAAATTGCTGAAACCTCTTGCATAGGCCGTATAGATGACATGAGGACAAAATTAATAATTATCATAAAAAGAATAGCAATAACAACAGTGATTCCATTTCATCCTTCCCATTACTACTGATTGGTCACTTGAGATGTGACAGGCTGAGAAATCAACCTGGATTTCCTGTTTCATTCCCATATTATCTGAGACGTTCCTACTTCTGTTAGCCTTTAACCCAAGGCCATGTAGCTAAGATTTGTCTTGTTCTCTGTTGTATCCTAGGCATTTAAAACAGAGCCTTGCACATAGTCAGAGCTCCATGGATGCTGGCTGAATGAGGAGTTTTGAGGAGATGGAATCTTAGAGAAAGGGTAAAGATTGCTAAGGTGGCAATCATTTTACAAAGGGAAACTCGGGCGGCGCAGTGGTATGGTCTGCCCGCCAGTGCAGGAGGCCAGGAGACTCGGGTTTAGTCCCTGGTTCGGGAAGATCCCCTGGAGGAGGGCATGGTAACCCACTCCAGTATCATTGCCCGGAAAACCCCATGCACAGGGGAGCCTAGCGGGCTGCAGTTCATGGGTGTAGTAAAGAGTTGGACACGATTGAGCACACACACAAGGTGGGCATAGAGCTTCAACTCAGAGCCTCCATCTGGTCTCAGAGCCCACCTGCTGCCCGTGGTATCCCTCTTCGGCCGCTATATCTCAACCACCTCCCACCTGCTCCTTGGAACGAATGGATCTTTCTTTCTCGACTACCTTCATGTATGGTTTTCCCCCAGGTTCCTGTCACTGGTGATGGCAACGAACTCCTTCTCCCATCTCGCTCCACTTCCTTTCTCTGCCTTCCACCAGGGCCTCTCTCTGTTTCTCTTTGTCTGTATCTTATTTCATTTTGGAAACCCAGCTCAATGTCCACTTTCTTCTAGAATATTCCCTCTGTGTTCTTGAACTCTCAGGGCCTCTCAGGAATCCCACCACCGTTGCCTGCCAATGATTGAAGATGCACAGTGCAAAACATGTAGGGTCAAATATCAGCTCTGTCCTTCCAAGAGGTATGAGTCTGGGCAAGCAACTTAAAGTCTTTGAAATCTCGATGCCCTGCAGGGTGTGATGAGAATAGTAGTATTGTTGCACCTCCCAGCTTTCTGAGAATCCAATGAGACAATATTTAACATAGCCCTTGACATATACAGTGTAATTAATAAATTACTCATCATTAATGTCCCATTGACCCTCTGTTATCTGTTCTCTGATTTATATGACTTTGTCTGATTCCCCCAGTGGAATTGTAGGAGTATAGCAGGATGTTTCTTTCAGAGTAGATCTTCCCAGGTGACTCAGTGATAAAGGACCTGCCTGCCAGTGCAGGAGACTTAAGGAGATTCTGGTCGCATCCTTGGGTCAGAAAGATCCCCTGGAGAAGGACATGGCAATCCACTCCAGTATTCTTGCCTGGGAAATCCCAAGGACAGAGGAGCCTGGGGGGCTACAGTCCACGGGTTCCTAAGAGTTGGGCATGACTGAGCAACCACGCGCACACACACAGGTCTTTAACATACCGCAGAATTCAGCACAGCAGATAAAACCAGGAGGCCTCCTGTGAGTTCAGAGCATAGTTTTCTCTCTTTACATTCTGAGCTCTGGTGTCTTTCTCAATAACATAGAAACAGCCATTTCTGTTTACTCCACCATACCAGACGGACCATCGCAAATGGGTTTATCTGTATGGTAAGCAATCAGGCAGTGTTTTCAGAACTTATAGGCATCAGAATTGTGATAACTTGTTCAGTCTGTCTGAGTGCTTCACTGAAGTTTCATAGTTCTTTGGACTTTGGCTTTGCCAGTGTCTTTTTTATCTGTAAAATTTTGCATAACATAGAACTTAAAGTGGGATGATTAATGAGACACATCTCCAGTTAGGCGTCCCTCTTGTGTGTCTGCGTGCTGAGTCGCTTCAGTTGTGTCCGACTCTTTGCAACCCCATGGACTGTAGCCTGCCAGTCTCCTCTGTCCATGGGATTCTCCAGGCAAGAACACTGGAGTGGGTTGCCATGCCCTCCTCCAGGGAATTGTCCCAACCCAGGGATCGAACCTGCATCTCTTGAGTCTCCTGCATTGGCAGGCAGGTTCTTCACACTAGCGCCACCTGGGAAGTCCATGAGTGGCTCTTAAGGGGGAATATATCCCCAGGGAGACCAGTTTCCAGAAAGACTGGTGGACTCAGATTCTAGATCCTGTGTTGAAGGCAGTGTGGAGCAGTAAGTAGACTATACTGTTCACAAAGAGGCTGGTTTCTAGTTCCAGTTTTCTCAGGATTCGCATGAAGCTGGACTATTTGGGAGAAAAAAAAAGAAATCTGTGTGCCTTAATGCTCTCATCTGTAAAGCAAAGCATCCAAATCAGATAAATTATGAATTACCTTTCATTTCTATAATTCTGCATCCCACAATTGAAGTTCATTGGTAGGAATCAGTAATTTCATATTTTGCCTAATTTCCCTAAAGTCCACATTCCTTGAAATAAATTTACCCACACTAGGGCATCCAAATCCCATTTAGAAAATCTGCTCCCCTTGTACACACACTCGAGTTTTTTTATTCCCCAGTGCCCTACACATTTTCTTAATAAAGTGTATAATAAAACTAAATCTTCCCACTGGAGTGTTTAGAATGTGGAAGACATTGTTATTCCCACCATGGCAGTGGTGGATAAAAAATACATACTCCTCTCTCTCCCGAAACCATGCTTTGATCCTCAGCCTTTTATCAGCAAATCAGAAGTGCTACCTTCTGCAAATTAGCACCACCTCCTGAGAAATTGTGCCAAGTTCTATTAAATGTAATTAGCATTCCCGTTGTTTCCTGCATGTTGCAAATAACAAAAAAAAAGGAAAAAAAACTCCTTCCAAGGGAACACGCATCATCCCACGTTATACCAACAGTGTCGGCATGAAGCTGGAAACAGGAGACTGAAAAGGATCTTGATTCATAACTAGGAGTTCACCTTCATGGGGGCAAAAGTGGCAGGATCAAAAGTCTTCAGTTTTGGCTTTTCAAAGTCAATGTTGGCTTCCCAACGTGGAGTTAAACAACTGGCATGCTGCCTTCTGAAGTGAAGGCTTGGGGAACATGGGAAGATAATTACCTCCCTCAATATAAAACTGACCTGCCGGTGGAGTTTTGAAGCAGAAGACTCAAATACCCTAAAGCAGTGTTTCAAAACCAAATTTGGGGAGCCACCCCATGTGGTTTCCATATAGAAGAATTGCAAATGAAACAATTAAAAATCTACTTTCCCTGGAATCTCATGATAGAATTGACACTTTTATGCCCAACAAGAAGAAATGATACAAGCTCAGAATAAAGAACAGTGCTTGGCATTAGACACATTTTATTAGTAATGATTTTTGATACATAGGGACTTCCCAGGTGGCGCGAGGGGTAAAGAATCCGCCTGCCAATGCAGGAGACACCAGAGATGCAGGTTCGATCCCTGGGTTGGGAAGATCCTCTGGAGTGAGAAATGGCACCCTACTCTAGTATTCTTGCCTGGAATATTCCATGTGCAGAGGAGCCTGGTGGGCTACAGTCCAGGTGGTTGCAAAGAGTCAGACACGACTGAGCTACTGAGCACACATAGACATTGATACATAGAAATATTGTTTTGTGTATTTCATTATCGTAAAGTTATAGAATTATTGTGTAGTTAATATAAAAAAGAAAAACAACCACTACTTTTAATCCTCTTTTATTTCACCCGAGGGTATGGCAATTTGGTCAAAGCAAACCTGCATTTAGAATCCAGTATTGTAAGGGATTTTTAGCTAAAGCGCAGCACCACTGCCAAAAATGCATGTCCTTCCAAGCCCCGTTCACTTTAATGCTGTAAAACAGAATTCAGAAGCAACCAGATATATGTGCATATCTGTGCGGAAAGGTTCAGAATGGAGGATGCTATTTTCACATGTTTCCTGCAGAACTGAGTTCAATTTGACAGTCATCTTTCTCCCCCCTCTCGGAAGCCATTTTGTCTCTTTACTTCTTGCTTCCTTCCTTGTATTTCAGCATTTGTCATTTCAATTACAGTACTGCAAACTATTTTTACACTTTGAATGCAATTTTCAGAAACACTAGGGAAAGAGCAGTAAAGATATTAGGAGGTGGTAGTTAAGATTGAAAATGGCTTCGAGAGGGTGGAACAAATTTAGGACTTTTTTATTTTAATCATCTATAGAGAAAATAATTCCGTAGACTCATCTGCAGTTCAGTTCCACTTACAGCACAAAGCATCATAAAATTGAATAGAGTTATATTCTCCAGCCCAGTGTCATAACTGTTACATGACACCAGTTTAATAACTTACTGTGCCCATTCACTTTTCTGATGGTTGAGGGTGAGAACACCATTTCCCAGCCTGGGTCACACTGAGAAATGGAATAAAAGACAAATCATTCAGTCTTTTCCCCAAGCAAGAGTTTGGTCAAAAACTGTGAGCTGGTTGCTGAAGGTTTATTCAATCAACAAATATTTATTGAACACCTGTGTTGTGTTATGGGCTTCCCTGGTGGCTCAGATGGTAAAAAATCGGCCTTCAATGCAGGAGGCATGGGTTCAATCCCTAGGTCAGGAAGATCCCCTGGAGAAGGGGATGGCTACCCACTCCAGTATTCTTGCCTGGGAAATCCCATGGACGGAGGAGCCTGGTGAGGTACAGTCCATGGGGTCGCAAAGAGTGGGATGTGACTGAGTGGCTAACACGTTCCCTTTTGCTTTTCTGCTGTGTTCTGTGATGGACAGTCAATGAAGCTTGCATGACATGTGAGGAATGTACTGTTCCCTTCCTCATGCAGAGTTGATGTCTTTATAATTGAATTAACCTGGACTCTATTGCAGTATTCATGATAGAAACACCACTTGGACTGAGTCAAAAATGAAGGCTATTTCTTGGGCCCTATAATCAGAAAAAGTGAGAAGTGACTGGAATTAAGTAATGGCATGACAGCTGGTCTATAACTCTTCACCTCTCATGGATTGCTCTGTTGGCTTCATTCCTTTCCAATAAAGACAGGATTTGTCATTAGGCAGGTGGCAAAACATGGGCGGATTTGGGATTTTATTCTCATAGCTTGGTTGTGAATCCAGTTGGTTGTCTGGATTCCAGAACTTTCTTCCTCTTCCTAACAGAGTATTGCTTTTGTTCCTGTCTTCACATGTCTGTGTGTTTAGTTGCTCAGTCGTGTCTGACTTTTTGTGACCCCAGGGACTGTAGCCCACCGGGCTTTTCTGTCCATGGATTCTCCAGGCAAGAGTACTGGAGTGGATTACCATGCCCTCCTCCAGGGGTTCTTCCCCATCCAGGGATCGAACCCGGGTCTCCTGCATTGCAGGCAGATTCTTAACCATCTGAACCACCAGAGAATGCGTACTCACACATCCATCTTTCTCTCCATGAAATTCCTGTGACACTGGAGAATTTGAGCCCATTCCCTTTTGAAGGTGGAATGAAACAGGGACTTAACTGACCTAAGGGAGGCATGATAATCTCTTGTCAACATTTCCCTCTGGGAGCCAGGCTTCAGACTTTCATCAGACAAGAACCCAACTGGTTGATAGTTGGGTGTTTGACCTTATAAAGCTCAATTAGAGGGAATGCAAGTTATGTTTCATCTCAGTTCTTGAATTATTGTGATATAAAGCTACTTAATTCCTTTATAGTTTTAGGTGGTTTCAACCTGGATTTGTATTGTATGCAACCAAAAGCATTCTAATTGATCAACACCTCAGAACAACAGAGAGAATCGAGTTCTCCTTGGCTGGCTCCCTTTAGCAAAACCCTCAGAAAAAAACATTGTTTGGCTATGCTTGTGTGCTGTGTGAGGAAATAGAGGACTGTATCTTCCAGGGCCGAGTCAGAGAAGCCCACCTCTGTGCTTATGATCTGTCTTATTGTCAGTTAGCTGCCAAGTCTGCTAAAGTCGCCCCCAAAACCCAGGCGTGGAGTGAATCTTGGCACAAAACATAACTCAAGAGCAGGGCTTGAGAAACTAAAAGAGGATAATCTCACACATGAAATTTTTATTTGTTTACCGCTTATTGAGGTATAATTTTATATCATAAAACCCACCCATTATAAACATACAATTCAATTTTAAATGAACTTATATGCACACGGTAGTAGTAATGAAAGTGTCAGTTGCTCGGTCATATCCGACCGCATGGACAGTAGCCCACCAGGCTTCTCTGTCCATGGGATTCTCCAGGCAAGAATACTGGAGTGGGTAGCCACGTGCATGCAAGATAGCCACAATTCTGATTTAGAACAATTCCATCACGTCGATGAGTTACCCTATGCTTGTTTATGATCAGTTCCACTTAGACCCTCCGTGTGAGAACTGCCATTTGCTTTCTATCCTTATAGATCTGGTTTTTTTTGGACAATTCAGATAAATAAAGTCATATAATCTTCTGCACCTAGCTGCTTTAGCAGGATGTTCTTGAGGCTCATCAGTACTGATTGATATATCGGTAATGTCTTGTTTATTGTTGAGTAATAGTCTGTTGTAGAGCTTGCCAGGTATCTCAGTGATAAAGAATCTGCTTGCAGTGGAGAAGACTCGGGTTCAATCCCTGGGTCGGGAAGATCCCCTGGGGATGGATGTGACTCCCCACTCCAATAATTCTTGCCTGGGACATCCCACAGACAGAGGAGCCTAGTGGGCTAAATTTCACAGGGTTGCAAAACCGTCAGACATGACTTAGCAAGCAACAACAGCAGTGGTCCATTGTATAGGTAGCCTACATTTTATCTGTTCATCAACTGATGAACAGCTGGATTGTTTCCAGGTTTAGGATTTTATGTTTAATGCTGCTTCAAGCATTTGCTTCCGTGTCTTTGTGTCAACATGTGCTGTCATATTTCTCGAGTGGATATTTAGCAGTGGAACTGCTGGACTGTATGTTGAACTTAAACTGCCAAAGTGAAAGTGAAGGTTGCTCAGTTCTGTCCTGCTCTGTGACCCCCTGGACTCTTCAGTCTTTGGAATTCTCCAGGGCAAAATACTAGAGTGGGTAGCCTTTCCTTTCTCTAGGGGATCTTCCCAACCCAGGGATCAAACCCCATCCTCCCACATTGCAGGCAGATTCTTTACCAACTGAACCACCAGGGAAGCCCAGGAATATTGGAGTGGGTAGCCTATCCATTCTCCAGCAGATCTTTCTGACCCAGGAATTGAATCGGGGTCTCCTGCATTGCAGGCAGATTCTTTACCAATTGAGCTATCAGTAAACTGCCAAACTGTTTTCCAAAGTGACTACATCACTTTCTATTCCTGCCAGCAACATGCAGGGGTCCTAGTATGCCATCCTGGTATGATCTGTCTTCTGAATTATAACCAGTCCAGTGGATAAATAATGGTATCTCATTGTGGCTTAAACTTGCACTTCCCTAATGTTTAGCAATGTTGAGTATCTTTTCATGTATCTGACCTTTTAATGCTCACATGTTTAATCACTCAGTCATGTCTGACTCTGCAACCCCATGGACTGTAACCCGACAGGTTCCTCTGTCCATGGGACTCTCCAAACAAGAATATTGGAGTGAGTTGCCATTCCATTCTCCAGGGGATCTTCCCAACCCAGGGATTGAACCCAGGCCTCCAGCATTTCAGGCAGATTCTTTACCATCTGAGCCACCAGGGAAACACCGACCTTTTAATGAAATAACCTTATTCACCTGTAAAATGGAAGTCCATGAAGGAGTCTTGCATCTCTATCTGTAATTCCCTTTCTTTTGTGCATAAGTCAGCAAGGAGCTGTGTGGAGGGGATGAAATGGTGGGGGAAGAATTCCCTCCTTTTATGCAGAAATATAGGGCAGAGAACTGAACTTTTCTTGTTCTGTTATAGTCATAGCTTAGATGTTAGTTTTGGCAACTCAGCACCAGTGGGGGCACTGACCTCATATGCAAATAATATGATGGGTTGGGTAAGACACACTTTGAGAACTCTGCTTTAGAAAAGATAGTATCTGGGTTCATCATCCCAGCCTCGAGGCTGTGTACCTCTGCAGTGGAGCTTGGAAGTAAACATGACCCTCTAAGTGCAAACTTTCGGAGATTGACTCTTCCATCCACACAGTAGTTGGTGTTATTTATCTTTTGATAAAATGGCTCTCCCTCTCAGGGCAAAGCAAGGCTCTGCCCATGTTTCTCAGTTGGGTTGTGGTAATCTGTGCTTTCTAGGAAAAGGTCACTTCTTAGAGGAGTTGAAAGGACCCAGGGGTCATACATTGGCGCCCCCGAGCCTGTTCAAGCCCCAGATATAGGTTCCTCTGTTGCTCAGATTTTCAAACCTTGAAAGCTCTGAAAACAAAAGAGTGAGTACCTGGGAGCGGAATGCACAGCCATCACCCATATCAGCATCCCTGTGTATTGACACATGACCGAGGTAGATTTCAGCCAACTGAAGTCCTTCCTAAACACCACTGGGGTGGTGAAGAGCACGTCCTTAACATCAGATTTCTTCAGTTAGCATCCTGGCAATACATGGTGTATATGTGTGTGTGTGTGTGTGTGTGTGTGTGTGTGTGCACGTGTGCCTGTGTGATTTTGGATGATCTACTTAACCATGTTAAGCTTGGGTTAACTCAATTGTAAAATGGGATTAATAAGAATACTCCCTTCTTAAAATCATTGATAGGATTAAATGAGATAATGCATGTAAACTGCTTAGCATCACTCTGAATTTCTTTAGCTGTCAGAAATTTTTATACAATCTTTTATTTGATTTCAAATTGTTGGAACTTGGAAGAAAGCCCGACAGATAATGTGTTCTGAGTGACTATTATCTAACCATGTTCAGTTGAGATGGTCTTTCATTCATTTGTTTCTTTGTATATTTCACCCCTTCATTTGATGGTGCTGTGATGAATTCATCCTATGTATCACTCATACAACAGATACTTAGGAGGTGTCTGCTCCGAGTCAAGCAGCGTTCTGGATCGTGGGGCAAACTAAGAGCGCTCAGGACAAGGCCAGCCGTCCACCTGTTTTTGTAAATTAAGTTTTATTGGAACACAGCCACACCCACTTATTTGCATACTGTATATGTATGGCTTCTTTGTGCTACCACAGCAGGGTTGAATAACTTTAACGGAGATTAGATGCCTCCCAAAGCCTAAATTACTGACTGTTTGGCCTTTTACAGAACAAGTTTTTCAACCTTTGGTTTCAATCCCGAGAATCAATAAACAGAATTAGGTGATATTCCTATTCTCAACAGGGTCAGAACAAGACAGACAACAAACACATGAATAAACAAAGCCGTTCATACTTACATGTGCTATGTATGCTAAATCACTTCAGCCATGTTTGACTCTTTGCCAAACTATGGACTGTAGCCCACCAGGCTCCTCTGTCCATGGGATTCTCCAGGCAAGACTACTGGAGTCGGTTGCCTTGCCCTCCTTCGGGAGATCTTCCCGACCCAGGGATTGAACCCGTGTCTCTGTGAATCCTGCACTGGCAAGTGGATTCTTTACCACTGAGCCACGTGGGAAGACTATCTATAGTGAGAAATGCAATAAAAAATTTTTTAAAGGCAATATAAACAAGTGCTCGGGCCTGGTGCACTGGGAAGACCCAGAAGAATCGGGTGGAGAGGGAGGTGGGAGGGGAGATCGGGATGGGGAATACATGTAACTCCACGGCTGATTCATGTCAATGCATGACAAAACCCACTACAATACTGTAAAGTAATTAGCCTCCAACTAATAAAAATAAATGAAAAAAAAATAAAGGCAATATAAAGACTAGAGAAGGATCAAAGATAGAGGTAAGAGGAATTTTTTTTTTTGAAGTTTGTTATTTAAATGTCTCTATTATCAAATTAGAAGTTCAGAGTTTCTCTCTAGTAATTTATTGGGTTGGTCACAAGGTTTGTTCGGTTTTGCCATAACTTTTTTTTTAAGTATTTTTAAAATTTATTTATTCTAATCGGAGGCTGTGGTGGTTTTTGCCATACGTTGACATGATTCAGCCACGGGTGCACATGCAGAAAAACCCAAATGAAATTTTTGGCTGACTCGCTGTTTACAGGATGATTTTCAATAGCAAAACAAATACTCACCGCCTCATTGACATTCAAAACCCACCCCGAGTTGCAAATAAATCCAGATGTGACCTACAAAAAGAAATCTGGTTTGGAGAGACCTCATAGACAGTGTCATAAAACGAACAGGAGACCGCTTGCCGTTTTGTCGACTGGTCTGTATTTTTGCCCACATCGCCGCTTCCAGCCAAAGAGGTCCTCTTTCAGCCTGGTTATCTGTGGACAAGACTAAATTGAAGTGTCCATTCTACAAACAAACAAAAAAGTAGAAGCCCTTGGGGCCTCAAGAGCTGATGAAAAGAAGAGTGAGAAGTAGGTCAGAGGAGCACCAGCAGGTCTTCCACCCCGTGTCTTATTTTCAGTAGCGTTTTCAGCGCCTACTTTTTGTTGGCCAGTTTGCTTGCTCTGGTGCTGCTCCGCAAGCAGGCTGCATTATTAACAAGGCTGTAGCGGGAAGCAGGGCGCCTTCACAAAATTCTAGTGCAAGGGTCAGCAAACCTTTTCTGTAAAGAGCCAGATCATAAATATTTTAGATTTTGCAGGTCTTAACGACCTCTGCTGCAGATATTCGAACTCTTTGGGTGTAGCATTTCAGCAGCCTTGGACGATACATAAATGAATGAGCATGGCTGTGTTCCAATAAAACTTTATTTCCACAACTGGAGAGGACTGGACCTGTGAGTCTGATTTGCTGACCTCTTTTCTAATGCACTTTATACACACACACACACACACACACACACACACACATAATTTATCCAGTTGTGCTGGGTCTTCACTGCTGCTTGGGCTTTTTCTCGAGTTACTGCACATGGGGACGACTTAGTTGTGGTGTCTTCTCTTGTTACACAATGTGGGCTCCCAGCTGCAAGGGCTTCAGTAGTGGGCTCTAGAGCACAATCTCAGTAGTTGTGATGCACGGGCTTCACTGCTCCGCGGCATGCGTGATCTTCCTGGGTCAGGGATCAAACCCGTGTCTCCTGCATCGGCAGGCAGATTCTTTGCAGCTGAGCCACCAGCCGAACCTCTCCAGTGCACTTTTTCCTCTGCAAGTGTGCTCATCAGATCATTTGGGGAGTATTTGCAACACACGTAGCCCTTGTCTCCTCCCTTCTGACTTAATGACTCCTGGCAGTCATGTGCATGCATACAAAAGCTCCCACAGTTCCTCAGAACCTGCATATATGTTGTTTCCCTGGCGGCTCAGTGAGTAAAGAATCCGCCTGCCATGCAGGAGCCACAGGAGCCTCGGGTTTGATCCCTGGGTCAGGAAGATTCCATGGAGGAGGAAATGGCAACCCACTCCAGTATTCTTGCCTGGAAAATCCCATGAACAGAGGAGCCTGGTGGGCTATAGTCCATGGGGTCGCAAAGAGTCAGACATGACTGAGCAATGGCATCATACCATATGCATAAATGCCAGGTAGTGTGAATAACCCATAGAATCTCAGTGATGGTAACACAGAAGTGTGTCATTTGTTCGTGTGTCTATCACACGAGGCCAGGCCGCTCAGTTCCACGGGGTGATGTGGCAATTCAATCCAGTGCAGGCACCGTCAACGTGTAGTTTCACTTTCTGAAACACACAGCCTCCTACATTGTTGTGGTTGAGAAAGAACCAAGAGTGGAAGATCTTGTAACAGCAGTTCAGTGACTGGCTCACAAACAGTTTGGCCATGGCTAGTCCCATGGTCCTAATGAGCTTCAGTGAAAAAGTGAAAGTGTTAGTTGCTCAATCAGGTCCAATTCTTTATCACCCCATGGACTATATGGGATACAGTCTAGGCTCCTCTGTCCATGAGATTTCCCAGGCAAGGATACTGGAATGGGTTGCCATTTCCTTCTCCAAGAGATCTTCCCTTCCCAGAGATCAAATCCAGGTCTCCCGTACTGAAGGCAGATTCTTTACCGTCTGAGCCACCAGGGAAGCCCCTAATCAGCTTCAAGGAATATCAAATGTCATGTTCCTGTGTGCCTAGCAGAAGAGGGGAACTAGATCTGGGTAAACATGGAAGGTTTTTGTTCAGTCAATTGATTGGATTGAGGGATTTTTTTAAAGAATTTTATTTATTGATCTATTATCTTTTGGCTGCTCTGGGTCTTCGTTTCTGCAAACAGGTTTTCTCTAGTTGTGGAAAGCAGGGGCTGCTCATCCTTGTGGCCCATGGGCTTCTCACTGCCGTGGCTTCTCTTGTTGCAGAGCACAAGGTCTAGGCACGCAGGCTTCAGTAGTTCTGTCGCGGGGGCTTAGGTGTTCCGCCCCTTGTGGCATCCCCCTGGACCAGGAATAGAACCTGCGTCCCCCACACTCACAGGCACATTCTTACCCACTGTGCCCCCAGAGAAGTCCTGATGGAGAAACTGATTGGTAATCGTTTATAAAGGAATGTCCAGGTGGTACATAAACAATCTGACACATCCACCAGTGAAGAAACTGTGTGGAATTTATGAGAGTGTATTTTTCACATCAGTTTGTTTTCCACTGGGGGAATCTGAAAGAAAACGCCTACTACATTCAGGGCCAGACACTTTTCTCTGAAGCATATTCTTGTGTTTGATGTTAAAAGCCATTATCAGTGTTGCTAAGCCCAGGCCTGACCTTAGCATGCACCTCTGTCCTGAAAGAGTCAAGTGCATTCATACTGACCAAATGTCTCTTGACACTGGGTGTCACCTATTTATTCTCTAAGTTATGCTTGGTGAACACTCATCTGTGCTTCCCATACTGATCCAGTTGGGTTGACTTGACTAATTTGGTTAACAAGACCATAAATAATAATCCAGTCTCACTTTGTTTATGGTTAACAATACTGGTCCATTATAATTTTCTGTGGCAGCCCATATGGTGGGTAATAAAGTAACTAATAAAACTGCCACGTGGAGGGTAGGTCTGCTTTTATTTTTATGGCCATTTTTTAAATCTGATACATAATTAATGTACAAAGTTCAACTACTTTGGGGGGGTCAGATCCCAGTTTATTTGATACATTTTGAGGTGTTCATTTTCTTCATGTATTTGTGAGTAGGAGAGAGTGGAATAAAACTAGTTTTTTGTATTGAAAGATGCTTAACCAGGATTTTTTTTTTTTTTTTGGAAAGGAAGACACTTAAATTACCTTTGCTTTCTGAGCTCATTTCCATTGAAATATATAAAGTGATTCTATGTTCAGACTCTCTCAACGCACCTCCCCCACTCACTTAAGAGAACACTATTCTAAAAATTTTCTCCTTGGAGAATAATTTTCTCTGCCTTCCATCTCTCTCGATGATTTGCTCAGTCTCCACAATTTGTCTGGCTCCCTCTTGAACTGATTTATGATTCACCAAAATCTGTAGGAGAATGTGCCAAGCTGTAGACCAGTTAATTATGTTTGCTGTTGGACCTGTCTGTTAGGTGGTGCTGTTTCCATTTTGTCAAACATTTTAAATGTGATGTGCACACATTTTCACTTTTGTTTTCCTTAAGTACCAGGCTGACCACCCAAGGATGATTCCGATAACAACAAAAACCAAAGTTCATTGGAGGTGCATTATCCTTCGTTTGTATCCAGAATCTTTGAAAAATTCAGTTTCCCCAGAAATTTTACACAGGGATTACTTCTTTTAGAGAATAAATTGTGGGGTTTTGTCCATAACATCCTCAATACCCACGGTGACAATTCTTGTTGTCCATGTTCTGCTTTGCAGCCCTGTTATTATAGTGTGATAATAATAATATCCAGATGATAATAGCCATCATTCATGTAGCATTTACTGAATGCCACACAATCTTTTAATGTACTTCACATATATTCACTAATGTAATATAATAACATATAAATTAGAATTCAGAAATTCTGATGTAATTCTGTAAAGGGGGAAGATGCAAATCTTGTTCTCATTTCCTTTTAAGATAGGAAACAGGCTCAGAGAGGTCAGGTGAATGACTGATATCACACAGCCAGAAAGGAGAAGAGTTTCTGTAAGCCTGTCTCCTCACCGTGGGATACTCTTCTCATCAGATATACAGGGCAGGGCTATGTATATCTATATTCTAAAGTCATGTCTTTGGAAAGCCCAGCCATAAACATGTTTATGTACTGCTATTGATTTATCTGGGAGAGCTCTTTGATTTTATCAGATCGTACTTTGCCAGCTGATGGATGACGTGGAGCTAAGTATAGTGGCACTGTTTTCTTCCCTTTCCTGTAAAAGGTGAGATGGTTCCCTGCGGTGTTAGCAAGGACTGCGAGAGGTTTGCTCGGGGAAAATTATCCTTCCCTACACTCCTCCGCTCCTTTCTACTGTGAGTTATTATGATAAAGAAAAAAAAAAAAAGCCAGAACACTCACTTCAAGGTGAAAATATTTAGGCAAAATATTACCACAGGGAAGGCTTATTTTAAGCATCATGGTTACAAAGAAGGATGTGTCAGGCTTAGGATTTTATGCTGAAAGTTCACCATAATGCCATATAGCGTCCGTTGGTAAACTTTTCTCCTATAAATGAGAACATAGTTAATGTTTACACTTGTGCACCATACCATCTCTATCACAGCTACTTAACTTTGCAGCTAAAGAAGTCACAGGCCATGCACAAATGAGTGTGCCTATGTTACAGTAATTCTATATTATCAACAACAGGCGTCAAGACAGATTTTGCCCTCAGGTCATGGTTTACTGATCCCTCTGATGTAATGGAAACGTTGGGGTTTGGTGATAGAGTTTCTATCCTGGCCGGCCATTTGCCAGCTGAATGGCGCTGGATGAGTCATTGAACCTCTCTGAGCCATCATCTCTCCGCTGCTAAGTGGGGAAATGGTTACTTACCTTATTAGCATGGTCATGAGGATTGAATTAATAAACACGAAATGACCAGAGGACAAGATTCTGTACAAGAAATTCCATTCTATTCTTCTCTGCCCTCTCCAAACTCCTTTTTCTTCTCTCTCTCTCTCTACCTTCTGCTCATTGGTTAATAAGTGATAGGAGTTATGGCTGCCTGAGAATTTTTTATTGCTTTTATTTTTGGCTTCCCTGGTGGCTCAGATGGTAAAAATCCACCTGCAATGCGGGAGACCTGGGTTTGATTCCTGCGCTGGGAAGATCCCTTGGAGGAAAGTGTGGCAACCCACTCCAGTATTCTTGCCTGGAGAATCTCCATGGACAGAGAACCTAGTGGGCTACAGTCTGTGGGACTGCAAAGACTCAGACATGACTGAGCAACTCAGCACACATAGAACACACATTTTTTGGTTATGCCAGTGTTAGAAAAGTACTTCTAATTGCAGAGGAGAGCTTTCTGGATAATTGCCTGTGAAGTGGTGCTGAAATAGCTGCTAGGAAAAGAAGTACCTTAGTTAGCCATCATGATTTTAACAGGGAAAGGGTTAATCCCTTTGGACCAGAAACAGTGGGTGAAGAGGTCATGACCAATTCCATTAGTTCACCCACCACCCATGGCACACATCTCTAGGTGATCACAACCTTCTTCACTGATGAACTGATTAAGAATTCAGAAGTGTGTTAACAGTTTTTAGTCACTACCAATGGTTTGTAGTTGTCTCATAAGATGAAATTTATTAAATGTCTTTGACATAGGTAATTAGTTTTGAGAGTCAGGATTTGAAACATTCCTCAAATTACAAGTTACGTGAAGCTCTTGAAGAGTTGCCATTTTTCCTTTTTGTGAGCAGTGATGTTCTTCTTTAGGAACCTTAGCTTCAATTCTGAAACCACACACAAAAAAGCAACAGGTGAAAAGTATCTGCCTCCCACCCTGAAGCCTGATTTCTTCATGAAATGACCTCACAAAGAAACATGGCAAAATCTCTCATTTTCTTGACTCCCCAGAGACTTAGAGACAGCTGAATATCTGTTCTCTTTTCTTGTTCTTCAAGATTTTTGCCTTTTTACAGATATTCATGGTGAACTATGAGTCTAAAATCTGAGAACAAGAAGGAGTCCTGATTCTTCTTGGTGAAAAGAACAGAGACTTATTTCAGACTCACTTAAGTGAAAAGCAAGAATTTCGTTTGAAAATATTCCATAGATGCCAAGAGGATACCAAGAGGGAGAGGAGCAGGACTCACAATGGACCGGGAAAAGCATCCGCACCTTGGACAGCAACCCAGCCTTTTCTCTGATTCGGGGCCAGCCCACCCTGTTGGCCCCCCTTCCCCACTTTGCACAGTGCAGATAGTCTTTCTTGAATGCTCCCCCTCAGATCCCTGGGTTGCTAGTTTCTTTATATTAATTACATCTGAACACATGTTACCTCTTCCTAAGGTCTTCGCTGGCCAGACCAGTCGCATGCTGTGATCATAAATTGCATTATGCTCTTTGTTCATTCATTTACCATGTGCCTCCCCTCTGAGGACCTACGTTCCTGTGAGCAAAGGCTTACTTAAAACAATGCTTTAAAGGCACTGAAAGAAAAACAATTCTTTATGCCTACTAGGCACACAGCAATGTGTTTTGAATATCAAAATTATAAATAAGAGAATGGCATCCTTAATTCTCTAGGAGAGAGAATTAAATTGTCCCAGTTGGGCTTAGCATTGAGCCTTGGTCCTATTAATTGAGGCACAGTGAGTTAGTTCACACGGGATGGCCACTTCTTGGTGCCTATACTGGTGGAGAGATAGACTTGTTTGGGGAAGTCATCACAGACCAGGAAAATGTATCCCCAAAGGTGTGTATGTGAGTTTACAGAGGAAGGTAGGGTAAGGGATTGGCCTCTTTAAATGTGGCAGAAGAAAAAAAAAAAATAAATAAATGTGGCAGAAGAAACAGGGGTAATTTTGTTGTTGTTTGGAGGTTTTGTACCATCAGCTGAGGCCCATTAGACACTCGAGAAGTATCCTGACCAAAACTTTTACTTATTTATTGTTGTTAAGAAAACCTTGAGCAGTCAATCTAAAGCTTCGACACCATGGACGCCCTATGCTTTCTCCCTTTGGTTTTTCAATACTTCTGAATAAAACATATGTGTTTGTGTGTGTGTTTTACTTCCAAGTTTCCAGAAGCCTGTGTTAATGATCTCCTAGGTCCTGAAACAGGAAGATGTACTCAGGATACAGGGCCAAATGGCAATCTCCAGGCAGGAATCATGGAATAGATAACACAGAGAAAGCTAGCTAGAGCTTAGCATTACTGTTAGAATGAAATGTATGCAGTTTATGGAGCGCTTTTCATCTTCATTCAGTTTTTGTTTGGCAAGGAAGTACTTTGTTGTTCATTGTTCAGTCATTCAGTCATGTCAGACTCTGCAACCCCATGGACTGCAGCAGGCCAGGCTTCCCTGTCCTTCACTGTCTCCCAGAGTTTACTCAAACTCATGTCCCTGACTCCGTGATGCCATCCAAGCATCTCATCCTCTGTCACCCTCTTCTCCCTCTTCACCGTTCTGTCCCAGTATCAGAGTGTTTTCCATTGAGTCGGCTCTTCACATCAGGTGGCCAAAATATTGAAGTTTCAGCTTCTGCATCAGTCCTTCCAATAAATTTCCAGGGTTGATTTCCTTTAGGATTGGTTGATTTGATGTCCTTGCTGTCCAAGGGACTCTCAAGAGTCTTCTCCAGCGACACAATTCAAAAGCATCAATTCTTCAGCTCTCAGCCTTTCTTAAGGTTCAACTCTCACAACCATACATGACTCCTGGAGAAACGATAGCTTTGATTGTACAGACTTTTGTCAGCAAAGTGATGTCTCTGCTTTTTGATATGCTGTCTAGGTTTGTCATAGCTTTTCTTCCGAGGAGTAAGCATCTTTAATTTCATGGCTGCAGTCACCAGGCACAGTGATTTTGGAGCCCAAGAAAATAAAATCTGTCACTGTTTCCACTTTTTCTCCATCTATTTGCCATGAAATGATGGGATTGGATGCCATGATCTTTGTTTTTTGAATGTTGAGCTTTAAGCCAGCTTTTTAACTCTCTTCTTTCACCTTCATCAAGAGGCTCATTAGTTCCTCTTCACTTTCTGCCATTAGGGTGGTATCATCTGCATATCTGAGACTGTTGATACTTCTCCCTGCAATTTTTCTATTTTCAGGCATAGGTTAAAGTATGAAGACTATCAGGTCTCTGCTCATATGAAATTGCCATTCTAATTTGGGGAATAGTTTAAAAGAGATAAAGGATAAGTAAACCGGTAAAGAGAGGATGAGGTTTCAGTTGTGATAGTGTCATTAAGAAAATGAAATGAATGCTGAGAACTGAAATGCCTAGGACCAGAGGAGGCAGGCAGCCTTGTGGGCAGAAGGAAGCCAGGACCTGTGAGGGCAGTCTGGGGTTATGAAAGCATGTACCTGGTCATTGCCAGGGAAGGGCATGGTGTGTTTGAAGTGCAGAAAGGGGGAAGCATGTGGCTGGAATGAGTTCTAAGAACAAGAGAAAGAGGAGAAAGGAGAACTGGAGTAGTAGATCAAGAAAATCTTTTTTGCTTGTGGCAAGGAGCTGGAATTTTAGGTGGAGCAATGGAAGCCTTTGGACTGACCTGAGAGAGGGGACATCATCTACATTACAATTCGCAGGAATTTTGTGGACCAGAGATGGAAAGAGTGGAAGAAGAGGGGAAAGCTAGGAGTTGTTAGCAGAAGTGGAGGGGAGAGATGATGGTGGTTATGATACATCCAGAAACCCACTACATGACACGGCGTTAGTTCATCACATTGTGTGTAGATTTTTAACCTCTTTATAGTTACCCACAGCCCCACTCTTACGGTCAAAAATTAACTTAGTTACTTCAGTTTGGCTCCTCTAGAATGCCTGTGAAGGCAATCCTTGCTGGGTGAGCAACAGTACGATGACTCAGAATCCCAAGGGATTCAAAATATAAGGTCTTAATCCCTTGGATGTACACAAAGACACATGCACTCCCATACCTGAGCTCTTTGTGAAGTCTTGTGAAACTTTTTTTTTTTTTTAAAGAACTTGAGCAATACGGAGCTGTAGACAGTGCTTGAACTTTTACAGATAGAGCAGCCTTCATTCTAAATTTTGGTACTTCTGCTTATCAACTTGAAACCTTCAAGATTATTGACCCACAAGCAAGTGTGTGTGTTAAAGGGGATACTAATGAAGAACAGCAATAATGCTTACTCATAATTGTCACTTAGTGCTATGCCTAAGAATGCTCATGTTGCACTAAATGTATGCTTAAAACTTCATAGACATTATTTCTTTGAAGCATTACAATGACCACCTAATATGCATATTAATGCACCACTGCTGAGATAAGGGAATGAGCCTTAGATTAAGTAACTCATTTGAAATTGTACAGTCAGTGGAGGAATGTCTGTTGAATTGATCTGACTGCATCCACCTAAGAATCTGATATTGTGGGATAGCTGGTGGAAACACATAGCGTAGCTTCAGCTGGAATGGATGCTTGACAACGTTCATGTTATGGATCTCTCTGCAGATTTCAAATATTTATGACCACAGAATTAATTCTAAGGAAAGTAAATTGAAGGAGGTGTTTGTGTGTAATGTTTTCCCCTAATGATTCCCCCATACCCTTGAGCATTTCCACGTTTGCGTTTAATCACAGCATCTCAGCCATGATGCTTGTGATGGGTAATTTCCTTAATGCATTTGACAGAGACAGATTACATGGAAGTCCATTGCATTCCATGCTTTTGTCTGCAAGCGATGAGGCTAGATTTGCACTATCTGGGTCTACTGGCTCCAATGATATTGCATCCTAGTAATCCCTGTGATAATATGGATCATCTCTGTGGACACACACATTCTTGGCCAGATGGGAGACACCAGTTTGTAAGAGACCCTTGCCACTGTTGTTATGCCTTGAGAAACATCTGGGCTGAGAAGTGTGTGTCAGAATCATAAATCAATGGAGTCCTCAGAGATAGTGCTAGTTAGGCAGTTTATCTTCACATACACTTTTTTCTTTTCTTTTTTCCTTCTCTGCCTGAAAGTGTTCAATGATGAGTACAGATGTCAAGCTATTGGATTACTTTTTAGATTGTAAAGTCTCTACCTTGGCTTGTAAAGATCTGAGCATCGGCAAGGCTCACAGGTACATGGTGATGAACAGTGACTCATGGTTCATGGCATTGCATCCCTAGGTGTTAACAAACTCAATCCATTCTCAGGCACAGATGCAAATGCCCAGTGGAGACTTGCTCTGTGACCCTTGCTGCTGCTCCTTGCAAGTCTTTATTGGCTGGCAGCTCCCATGGTTTGTTCGTGTGTGCTAGCGTAGATCAAGGGGGCCAGAGAGTCAGGGTCGAGGATCTCTGATACCTGTGGGAAACACAAGTGCTGCTATTTCACAGAAGATCCTTGAGGCTATTCATGTCACTGCCTGTCAGCAGACAGACTCCCGAGTAGCATCATGGTATGTCAAAAATAGATTCTGTTGCTACCAATCTATTGGTAGTGTTTTAAGGCTTGAACCACCTGGACCCCACCGTGTATTTCCATTTCCACTGAGAAAAATGTTCTGGTTTCTTTTTAAAGAGTATTTTTTATTACAAAAAATGTCAGATATGTAGAAAAGGAGAAAGAGAAATACAGTGGACCTTGTATACTAGCACTAGGATTTAAGAATTGACCTGATGTGCAAAACCATTTGAAAGGACATTTCCACACAGAGTGAAACTTGCCTCTAAATACAAAAGAAATAAATATGATAGAAATTCCATTCTGTGAAAAACCCTGATGACATTATTACAACTAAGAGCATTAACCTTAATCCATCTTATCATCAGATTGTTGTTGTTTAGTCACTAAATCGTGTCCAGCTCTTTGCAAACCCATGGACTGTAGCCCTCCAGGCTCCTCTGTCCATGGGATTTCCCAGGCAAGAATACTGGACTGGGTTGCCATTTCCTGCTTCAGGTAATCTTTCTGACCCAGGGATGGAACCTACATCTCCTATTTGGTAGTCAAATTCTTTACCACCGAGTCACCAGGGAAGCCCTATTGTCAGATACCCAGTCTATATTCAAATTTGCTACACAGCCCTCCCCAAAATATCCTTTATAACTTATTTTTAAAACAGAGCTGTCAGGGACTTCCCTGGTGGTCCAGCGGTTAAGATTCTGCACTTTCAATGCAGGGGACATGGGTTCAATCCCTGGTTGAGGAACTAAGATCCCACACACTGCATGGTGTGGCCAAGTAAATAAATAGATGAAATATAGTTGTCTAGTCACTTTGAACACCTGACATTGTATGTAAAGAGGAAGGGATGGGTGGTATAAAATAGGACATAGATATTTAGAGTATTCTTGCCTGGAAAATCCCATGGATGGAGGAGCCTGGGGGACTACAGTCCATGGGGTCGCAAGGAGTCAGACACGACTGAGTGACTTCACTTTCATTTTTTTTCATTTAAAGTATATTTTCCTTAAAGGGCATCTGTCCTTCCTTCTGAGAGATTATCAATCACTTAAAAAAATCATGCAAAGTCTTAAGAAGGAGTATACCTATAATTTGGCACTCTGGAAAAGCCCTTTTTAAAATTATGGAAACAAATGTGACTCCAGAAAAAAACAATATGTGTCAGCATTTTCTCTAATGGTGAAAAATTGAAAACAACCAAATTTTTGACATAGAGAATTGGCTAATTTATGGTGATCGTATTAGAAAATGTCCACAATGTATTGTCAACAAAGCAAATTCCGCAACTGTATGGAAAGAATCAGAGCACTTTAAGAATTAGCTTACACAGAGGAAAAAAAAATTCTTGAAAAACGTTTTTGGTGTGTTAACCATAGTTTTCTCTAGATTTTATAGATCATCTTGTTTTGTTTTACTTTTTTCTTTCATCTTTACACTTTCAGCATGGGATGTGGACTATTTTGATGATTGAGTTAAAAAAAATTTGGTGAATCTACCTACTCGGCAAGAGGTCTATTGTCTGACCAGAAAGAAAAGTAGAAGCATACATGTGATGGAAAATAAACACCCTCTTGCCGTGAGCTCAGTGTAGGTTTCTAGAGATAGACCACAACTGCAAAGCTGGAGAAGGTGACATAAGCGTTCTAGGTAAAATAAAGAAGCAGAGCACACACTCCTGTATTTCCTTTGGCCTTGCAAGTCTTGCGTTAAAACACTCTGATATTGTCTGAGTGGGGCTTCAGTAAAAACCCTAAGGTTGACATCTGCATTGCAATTAGTTTCAAAATTAGAGGAAGCTTTTAACTGCATGATACAAGGTCTGGGTCAGGAAGACCCTGTGGAGATGGGAATGGCTAGCCACTGCAGTATTCTTGCCTGGAAAATTCCATGGACAGAAGAGCCTGGTGGGCTCCAGTCTATGAGGTCCCAAAGAGTTCGACATGACTGAGCACCTAGCACTTTCACGTTCATTATTTCTACAAAGGTCTGATTTGGACCCTAAATTGAAGTGGAATGTTTTGCCCTGTGTATGCGTGTGTATGCGTGTGTGTGTATGTGTGTGGTTTCCTCCCACCCCATTCCCTGAATGTTCTTTTATATTCCAAGCAAAATAAAAGCACACGTCGCTGAAGACTTGTCCAAGAAGCACTGGCTCATTTACCCTTTTCACTGCTGCCATCCTGACACTACTCCCATCCTAAGTTGTACCTGCCCATATGTATTTGGGACTCAGATGCAGAATTTTCTCATGGTCACAGAGAGTATGACCACGAGAGATGGCGCAGGGCATTCTACAAGGGAACAAAGGAATGGCATTGAGTTGACTGTTTAAGATACACGTGTCAGGGGGTCCTACCCCCTGGTGGTCCCAGGTGTGGGACATGTGTCCTCGAGATTGAGGACTCTGGATGTTTGAAGGCAAATTTTGCCACTTGGAAAGGGTCTCTTGTGCCTCTTTTCTTTCAAATTCTACCCACAAGCTGAGAAATTCTACCCAAATTCTACCCATGGGCTAACTGGTCTACCCCGTGTACAGCCTCACCCATGTAGATGTCTGGCTTGAGGTGATCAAATGCATTGCTTGGAATTTTGCCACACCTGGACTATCCTCTTCTTTGTCAGCTCACTTCTCTCAGAACTAGTAGGCGTTAAGCTGCTGTTTAACAACAGGGTGTCTCTGGACCTGGGAAGGAATGGATGGGGTAGGAGCATGGTGGGGGATCAGAGAGGGAAGTATAGTCTCTGATCAGATGCAAGTAAATGTTAAGAGTTTGGGGAACCTTCCAGACACAGGCTGACGAAGCAAAGTAGAGACCAGTGGCAGGCAGTTCAGATGGGAGGGTGTTCTCTGACACTGTGAAGGTCATGACTGCAGCCCGGGATGCAGGATAAACCATCCAGCGAAGGATAGGCTCAGGAAGCTCTGGCCAGAGGTGCGGAGCCTGCAGGGCATTTGAAGGAAAAGTTGACTGACTTCTAGTTGATGAAGCCTAGAAGAATGGTGTCTCCATAGGGACCCTGCTATAAATGCTCACACTGATTCGGTTAGTTTGGGGAGAATGTTTTGCCTCATTCCTAAACACGTCCCCCTACCACACACACACACACACACACATCAGAGAACATAAGGCATTCTGTGAGTCATGAGTATCTGTATATCATTATCTCTTAATTTATAAACTACCCTCTCACTGGGAGAAAGGTGCTGTAGGTTGTAAATTTCTAAGAAGTTACAGATCAGCAGTCTCCAAGACTCTCAGATGCCTGCCAGGCAACCTCAAGGATAACTTTCCAAAGACAGCCAACGAATAAAGTTTTCTTTCTTTCCTCCACCTTTCTGGAGGAATCTGTTCTAGCCAATCTGCATCCCGATTACCTGTGTGTCTGGAATGAGCCCAACCCAAATATAGAAGCAAAGAGGACCGTTAGTCTAATTGACATTGAAGATCATCAGGCAGGACATCAGTCAGTGAGGCAAATGCAGAGTTTTCCATTGAGTTAAAACAAAATCCCCCCAAAAAAATAAATAAATAAAAAAATAAAACAAAATCCCAAGACTTCTTAGAAGGTCACTAAAGAACAGAAAACCATTGGTAAGCTGGTGTGTTTAACATAGATTTTTTTTTTTTCTCATTTTAATTTAAAGTAAAAATCCTTGCAGCCAGAGTTAACTGTCCTTATTGGTTGTGTACGCACTGATGTTTCTCACTCTTCAATGCATTCCCAACAGAGATTCTTAACTTCCCAGCCATCTAGTTGCTTTTCTGAATGAAATTCTGATCTCTACATGATGAACTAAGGGGAGATAGGAAGTGATCGAAGCTGGAAGGGAAAATGGAGATGGCTAGGCATGTAGAGTGACCCAGAAGTCAGCACCACTTGAAGAAACCCAGCAACCATGAAAAAGCAAGTGTGGCTCTTCTGGCCACTGTGTTTTTGTTTTTTTTCTTTTTAATTGGAGTATAACTGCTTTACAATGTTCTGTTAGCTTCTGCTCTACAGCAAGGTGAATCAGCTGTGTGTATCCATATATCCACTCTCCCGTGAGCCTCCCTTCCACCCTCCCCCCCATCCCACCCCTCTAGATCATCCCCTCTAGGTCATCCCCTCTAGGGCATCCCCTCTAGGTCATCCCCTCTAGGGCATCCCCTCCAGGGCATCCCCTCTAGGGCATCACCTCCAGGGCATCCCCTCTAGGGCATCCTCTCTAGGGCATCCCCTCTAGGTCATCCCCTCTAGGGCATCCCCTCTAGGGCATCACCTCTAGGGCTCCGCTCCCGCTAGTGGTCTGGATTACACACAGTGATGCGTGTAGGTCAGTGCTCCTCTCAATTCATTCCCTCCCCCATGTCCACATATCTGATCCTCTACATCTGAGGTTCTATTCCTGCCCTGGACACAGGTTCATCTATACCATCTTTCTAGATTCCACATATATGCATTAATATACAATATTTATTTCTCTCTCCCTGACTTACTTTACTCTGGTTTCTAACTGGGTGGAGTACGTTGTTTATTGGGGCAATTGTGTGCTGGCTCAGTTGCTCAGTTGTGCTGGACTCTTTGCAACTGCGTGGACTGTAGCCCACCAGGCTCCTCTGTCCATGAGATTTCCCAGTCAAGAATACTGGAGTGGGTTGCCATTTCCTCCTCCAGAGGATCTTCCCGACCCAGAGATCGAACTCACGTCTCCTACATCGGCAGGCGGATTCTTTACCACTGAACCACCTGGGAAACCCACTGGGGCAAATCGAGTTCCTCATATTTGCCGTTTCACAAATTTAAGAGTTCAAACAGACTCATCTACATACATACACACACAGAGAGAGAACAATACTTGGCTGTGCTTCAAAAGGGTGTTCACTGTTCAGAGAATCATGGACAAAGCTTTTAAGGAAAAAAAAAATACATGGGGATTTTCAAGCTTCTCCCCAATCTTCTCAATTAGAACCTTGAGGGAGGGGCCCAGGCTTGTATATTGCATGTCCACTCCTCCCACCTGCAGAGTATCCAGAGGATCCATTCAGCTTGGGGACGCCTAGGGTATGAATGTGGTATGATTAGGACATTATGGAACTGTGATTCTCAACACAGAGGGAAATCCATCTTAATCCTTTTCTGCCACACTTAACGGTGCTCTCTTCCTAAAGAAACCTGTGTTACCCCCTCCGAGTTTTAATATGGAACTTTGTCATAAGAATGGTTGTCCTCAGTCTTTAATATTTGATTGAAGAACTAATTTCGGTTCATGGTATTGATACATCAGAAAGCTGGTCCCCCCGACACCACCTTTCTAATAAGAACTATCATCTGTTGCCAAAAAAAAAAATCTCTATAGCATTTCCTGGGTGCTTTAGAATACACTGTGACAAATGGCGTCTTGCATTTTACAATCGTCCTCTTGGCTTGTAATACATCGTTTAATGAATTGATCACAGTGGAATGTAAAGATGAAGCAGCATTTATTTTGTATGTTATATTGCATATAATTTTTAGAGTTGACATTTATAACCATGGAGGCTGTTATTCTACATATCATCTTCAAACCATATCAGCCTAAAACACATTTAAATTTAATAAGCAAGTAGATTAGATTTGCTTTTAAGCTAGGCATATCATTACAGTGAGTGTTTCCAGCAAGAGGGCACTCTCACGATTAAATACTATCTTTAGTTGTCTTAAAGAAACAAAAATTACAAAGAAGGGGGTGAGTGCAGAAGCTGAAATAATTAAGTGTGAAGTCCAAAGAATACCCTTTGACGGACCAGTCCAAGCGTCGCCCTCTAACCATTGAGACGAGAGTGCCGTTTGGTTTTATTAACCATCATCGGGCAACTTTGAGGCTGAATACAAGCCTTGGGAATGAAATGCAAATTCTATAATAGGAACATCATTGTGATAATAATTTATTAAATTTCCCGAGCCGTCTCCTCTGAGGAGGGCAGCTCAGCGGCCCTGGCGATTAATTTTCAACACCGTTTAACATTTATTAGAGGGAAGCAGCTTTTAATCTATTGATTCCCTTTCTGTACAATTCCATGAACTGTTTTCAAAACCAGAGGGAAGAAGGGGGGAAATGGAGAAGGGGGACAAGAGAGAATGTTGACCAGCAGCTCTAGATTGAAATCAAGCATCTCAGACTCTCCTGCGCTTTCATGGCATTTTATTGTTCTCACCTCAGGATAGCTTGTTGGTATTTTGCAAGTGTTTGCTTGGAATCTGAAGTTAGGAGAGTTACTCCCCCGGTGGTCCAGTGGCGAAGACTCCAGCTCCCAATGCAGGGGTCTGGGTTCAATCCCTGGTCAGGGAACTAGATCCCACATGCTACACTTCAGAGTTCACATGCTGCCGCAGCCAAATGCATACATTTTAAACATAATGAATTTAGGGAAAACACAATGTCTGGGGAGAGTGTTAATCTGAGAAGGTTGGGGGTGAGAAAGCTGCTGAGCTGGGGGCTTCTCAGAGTCCTGGTAGAGCCTAGCAGAGCTAATGGAAGATGCAGACTCAAACGCTCCCAGAGGCCAGGTGGTGGTGGTGAAGTCGCTCGGTCATGTCTGACTCCTTGTGACCCCATGGACTGTAGCCCACCAGGCTCCTCTGTCCCTGGGATTCTCCAGGCAAGAATACTGGAGTGGGTGGCCATTTCCTCCTCCAGGGGATCTTCCCGACCCAGGGATCGAACCCACATCTCCTGCATCTCCTGCTTGGCAGGTGGATTCTTTACTTAGCCACCTGGGATCTCACCTTGCATTTTTGTGGCCATTTGTCTTTAGGCTCCTCCCAGATGCTTCTAGACTGTCAGCCATCGAGCTCACCAGCTCAACCAGATATTGACATTCTAAAATTATCCAGCAGGAACCTAAAGACATATGATGACAAAATGCAAGGTGAGATCTGGATGGGATTCTGGCCCATAAAAGGGAAATATGTGGATGGGAAAAAAAAAAATACTGAAATTGCAATACAGACTGCGATTTATTTAACAGTATTGTACCAACATTAACTTCCGGTTTCGGATCACTGTACTATGCTTATGGTAAGATGATGACACTGGGGAAGCTGGGTGAAAGATACACAGTCATTCTCTGTATTATTTTTGAAGTCTTAGTACAAATCTGAAATGCTTTTTTTTTTTTTTTGGCTACAGCTTGAAGCTTGTGGGATCTTAGTTCCCCAAGGAGGGATTGAACCCTCGGCAGTGAAAGAGCTGAGTCCTAACCACTTGGAGCACCAGGAAATTGCCTGAAGTTATTTCTAAATCTAAACAAAAATATGTTTATAAGCAATGAAAGCAAAGTGTGGGACATACAAAACATGCTAATAAAAGAGATCGAGGTCAAGGGTCACCTGCTTAAAACTTCCCATTTGGACGGCCTTGTATACTCCGATCAACACAAGAGCCGGGAGAAGGGAGTCTCAGCCGCTCTCTTTTGTAGCGATAGCTGTCTCACAGCCTGATGGTGCGGTAGGCAACATAACACCTCACCCTAAATACGTCCACCTCCTGCTCCCTGGAACCTGTGGATATGTTAGATTAAATGCCAGAGGGTCGTCAGGAATGCAAATAGAATTAATCTTGCAGATCAGATGGCCTCAAGATGGGAAGATTATCCTGTATTATCTGCACGGAACCAGTAGGCCTACTGAGTCTGTGAGTAGAAGAGGGAGGCAGGAGAAGACTGTCAGAGTGAAGCTTTCTGAGAAAAACTTGACAGGCCATCACTGTCTTTAAAATGGAAGGGAGACACATGCCAAGAAGTGCAGGCAGCCTCTAGAATCTGGAAAAGGCAAGATCACAGGCTCAACCCTGGAGGCTGCAGGAAGGAACACAGCCCCAGCGACAATCTTAATTATAGCTCAGCCAGACCTGCATCAGATTTCTGAACTACAGAGTGTGAGATAATAAATGTGTGTTGTTTTAAGCCCTTATGTTTGCGGTGATTTGTTACAATAACAACAGGAAACAAATTCAGACAAGGAGTCAATAGAGGAGCAAATGCTTATAGCCTTGTTTTGTTGCCACTGTTGTTCAGTCGCTAAGTCTTGTGAGTCTTTGAGACCCTGTGGACTAAAGCATGCCACGCTCCTCTGTCCTCCACTATCTCCTGGAGTTTGCTGAAATTCATGTCCACTGAGCCGGGGATGCTATCTAACCATTTCATTCTCTGCCGCCCCCTTCTCCTTCTGCCTCAGTCTTTCCCAGCATGTGGTCCTTAAAAGTTTATAAGCAATTTACATGTATTACCTCCCTGATCCAATGAGGTAGTGCTACTGGTACTCTGATTTAGAGATGAAGAGACTCAGTTCAGTTCAGTTCAGTAGCTCAGTCGTGTCCGACTCTTTGCGACCCCATGAACTGCAGCACGCTAGGCCTCCCTATCCATCACCAACTCCCGGAGTCTACCCAAACCCATGTCCATTGAGTCGGTGATGCCATCCAACCATATCATCCTCTGTCATCCCCTTATCCTCCTGCCCTCAATCTTTCCCAGCATCAGGGTCTTTTCAAATGAGTCAGCTCTTCGCATCAGGTGACCAAAGTATTGGAGCTTCAGCTTCAACATCAGTCCTTCCAATGAACACCCAGGACTGATCTCCTATTGGATGGACTGGCTGGATCTCCTTGCAGTCCAAGGGACTCTCAAGACTCTTGTGCAATACCACAGTTCAAAAGCATCAATTCTTCAATACTCAGCTTTCTTTATAGTCCAACTCTCACATTCTTACTTCTGGAAGAACCAGAGCCTTAACTAGATGGACGTTTGTTGACAAAGTAATGTGTCTGCTTTTTAAAATGGGGAGACTAGGCAGAGACATATTAGCTTGTCCAGTGGCATAGCCAATGTGTAACAGGGCAAAGAATTAGAGATAAAGAGTCTGTGTTCTGAAACAGTCACTGTGGGCAGGCAACCGAATACATTAGCACTATACTCTGAAGACAGAGGATGAGATGGTTGGATGGCATCACTGACTCAATGGATGTGGGTTTGGGTGGACTCCGGGAGTTGGTGATGGACAGGGAGGCCTGGCGTGCTGCGGTTCATGGGGTCACAAAGAGTCGGACATGACTGAGCGACTGAACTGAACTAACATAGTAAGTATTAGTGGAATTGGTGGTAGTACAGTATTTTTTTTTAAATTCATTTACATGTGTTATTTTTTAAAATTATTGAAGTATAATTGCTTGACAATGTCATGCTAGTTTCTGCTGTGCAGTAACGTGAATCAGCTATAAGCACACATACATCCCCTGCCTCCTGGGCCTCCCTCCTGCCCCCGCAGTCCCACCCCTCTAGGTCATCACAGAGCACTGAACTGCGTTCCTTGTATTATATAGCAATTTCTCACTGTCTATCTATTGTATATATGGTGCTGTATGTATGTCATTGTTACTGTCTCAATTCCTCCATGTCTGCATCTCTATTCCTGCCCTGCAAACAAGCTCATCTGTACCATTCTTCTAGATTCCATGTATATATGCATTGCATACTTGCATGCATGCAGTCAGTCATGTCTGACTCTTTGTGACCCCATGGACTGGGGTCCCACCGGGCTCCTCTGTCCTTGAAATTTTCCAGGCAAGAATACTGGAGTGGGTTGCCATTTCCTCCTCCAGGAGATCTTCGTGACCCAGGGATCGAACCCAAGGCTCCTGAATTGGCAGGTGGATTCTTTACCCCTAAGCCACCTGGGAAGCCCATATGATAATTTATTTTTCTCTTTCTGACTTACTTCACTCTGTATGACAGGCTTCCGCCTCATTTCAATGGACTCAAATCTGTTCCTTTTAAAGGCTGAGTAATATTCCACTGTATATGTGTACCATGACTTTACCCATTTCTCTGTTGGTGGACATCTCAGTGGCTCCTATGTCCTGGCAATTATAAACAGTGCTGCAATGAACACTGAGGCACGTGTGTCTTTTAGAGTTTGATATTTCTCAGGGTATATGCCCAGTAGTGGGATTGCTGGGTCACATGGTAGTTTTATTCCTAGTTATGTTTAAATAACTTAAAATCGGAAGAAATATCATGAGAAGGTGACAGTGAGAGACAGATATTCTTGGAGAGGTAACTATATTTTAAGAAAGATAAAAATATTCTAATAGCAGTTGAAAAGACAATAGCCTCTATCTTTTGTTTTTAAAAAGCGCTGGCTAAAATATGTCTTTCACAAGTTATAAATCCCATCCAATCATTATAGGCTTAGGTGACACGAAGGTACTGTTAAATAAAATAAAATTATTTGGCAAAGGACTTGTTCCCTCTTCAGTTTTCTTTCCATGCCCCTGTTTATGTCATTGGGAAAGTCTTTGTTTCGTGCTAGGCTCTCCTTAAGCATTTACTATTTGAAGATCACTATTTTTAATAATTAAGTGGACACTTGAGGCTCAGTGTCTGTAGGTAATGATAGCAAAATGTTAATAACTTATGATTGCACTGTATTTATTTTATGGTTACTGTCAATTCGGAATAAGTGATTTTTTTTTCTTTCCCATTTATGGTATTGATATAAAGTAACCTTTTAAAAATAATGTATATCAGCATGTATATTATCTATGGTGAAACAGATCACCAGCCCAGGTGGGATGCATGAGACAAGTGCTCGGGCCTGGTGCACTGGGAAGACCCAGAGGAATCGGGTGGAAAGGGAGGTGGGAGTGGGGATCAGGATGGGGAATACGTGTAACTCTATGGCTGATTCATAGCAATGTATGACAAAACCCACTGAAATGTTGTGAAGTAATTAGCCTCCAACTAATAAAAAATAAATAAATAAATAAAAATAATGTAAATCAGTGGAAGCAAAGCACATGAGTGTAAAGATATTTTAAGCATCTGACAGGTTATCATTATGACACATGGCGGCCATCTAGTGACAGGGCAGGAGAATGGCTTAGATTTGGAAACATCTGGTTCTTTGCGGTTGAAGATTTCGAGATGTTGACTCTTAATTGTTAAAGAGATGTTCATGACCAAGGCCCACAGCGATCTCTGAATCCATTTTGTTATCTACCTCTTCACCAGAAATAAGTAATTCCACTGAATGCAGAAAGAAGAGACCTCAAGACCAACAAAACGTTTCTGCAACGTTAAAATCTGATTGGGATTAACTCAATCCATTGGTCCTTAATTAGATGTTGATTGTCTGTCTTGCTAATTCTAGCAACAAAGTATCTAAAATATGTGTTTTCTGAACTTTTAAAAAATAATTTTATTTATTTATTTTTGACTGTGCTGGGTCTTCGTTGCTGCGAGGGCTTTTCTCTAGTTGCAGTGAGCCGGGCCAACTCTCTAACTGTGTCACCCAGGCTTCCCCTGGAGGCGGCTTCTCTTGCAGGGCACAGGCTCTCGGGCGCATAGGCTTCAGTAGTTGCAGCTCGTGGGCTCAGTATTGAGGTTCCTGGGCTCTAGACTGTGGGCTCAGTAGTCGGGGCCCGGGAATTTAGCTGCGTCTCAGCATGCGGGGTCTTCCCAGTTCAGGGATCAAACCCATGTGTCTTGCACTGGGGCAGATTCCTTACCACTGAGCCACCGGGGAATCTGCTGACCTTTAGTAAGGAGCTCCTCCTGTCTCTTCACCTCACTGTGCCTTATTCCTGGAATCGAGTCTGTCTTTGGACTTACCATATTGAGAGCTGAGCATGTGCTCTGAGAATGGTCCAGCTTTCCGGGAACGTCTCCTTATTTTTGATGACAGGAAAGGATGTCTCTTACTGAGGCCCTCCTCTTACATTACGTGCATCTCGTGGGCTTGTAGGATTATGGCTCCTTGCTAGGATTTTGGCTGTGCGGTCAACCCTACCTGATCCTATCAATGAACTGGAGTGCAAATGTTTGTCCGCCAGGTCAATTACAGGTCAAGGAGATGCCCATTATTGGATGGACGGGCGTCGGACATCCGGTACCTCGTCTGGAACACAACATGCAAAAAAGGGCAATGACTCAACAGTGCAGGTTTAGAAGAATAAATTAGCAGCTAAAATGCTCACAAGTGAAAGAAAGCGACCCGGTTTGTATCTCTTATCAATGGATTACTGAATGCAGCTTAGCACACGAAATGTGCTTTTTCTTTTAATCTTGGTCACATAGCTGTTTGTAACAGGATCTGAGGACTTTATTTTAGGCTCTGAGAATCTAAAGAATGTGAGTATCATCTTTCTGAGCCTCCCAGAGGGAGTTCTGAAGCTTCACTGATGCCTGTTTTTGTTTTGGTCTGGCTCCCTCCCCTCTCTCCATCCTCCTCTTCTCCCTCTTCTTTCTTTTCCTCCTTTTATTCATCCAAGGAATGCGAAGGTACAGGCTTGGTCCAGTGATTTTGAAGTATAAATCAGTATGTCCCATAGTCAGAGTGGCAATAATAATAATAGTTACAATGACTCAATCTATTTAGCACATGTATATTTTGTAAAATCACTGCTGGTGCTGACCATGTTATATTCATTCTCATGTTCTTCTCTGAAGCTCTCTCGATGAATCTTCTTTTGCCCAAATTTGCCTACACTGTTCTTCTCTCTCCATAGCTTCATTGACCAGACTGGCTTCACCATACACAATTAAGAAGCAGCCTTTGTTCAGACCATTGCCAACTCTGATACTGTTGGTATCTAAAGGTCCAAACCTTGAGTACCTATGATTGCATGCTTTGAATCCATGAGCCCTGAGACGTGAATATTTTTATCCTAATTTTCAGAGGAAGCGAGAATCCCTGCCTTCGAAGAAGGCGTAGTCAGGAAGGGGAGACAGGCACGTGTAAAAGTGAACAGAATTGAATGACATATGTGTCCCTGGAGGCAAGAGTTGTGCCTAGAAGGAAGTCTTGGAAGGCGGGAGGAGAGAGGTGATCCCTGGACAGGGTTTTGAGGGTGGGTGAGCTTTTTTCAAACGAATGGTATGTGGAAGGATGTTTCAGGCAAAAAGGACAGCATTTGCAAAGGGAAAGGGAAGTAGACCTCTGAGTCAAAGATAAAGACGCCCCGCTAAATATAGCTAGAGTGGTGTGCAGAGGGGAAGTTGAATTATCTGAAATATATAAAGCCAGCAGTATCATCTTGAAATGCAAGTTTGGGCAGTTTTTAGGAGAGTTCAGAAGACTCCATCCCGGGCTTCCTTGGTGGCTCAGTGGTAAAGAATCTGCCTGCCAATGCAGGAGACACTGGTTCGATCCCTGCACCATAGCTATTGAACCTGCACTCTAGAGCCGGGGGGCTACAACTGCTGAACCCACTTTCCGCAGCTACAGAAGCCCCTGTGCCTAGAGCCAGGCTCCACAACAGGACAAACCACTGTCTCTTGCTTAATTAATTTAAAAATAGTTTTAAAGGCTTCAGTAGGAGAGAGCCTAGAAAGCCATAAACAGAAAAGTACCATCACACTATAGAAAGCAATCTGTGTGGTTCATCAGAAAGTTAAGTGTAGAATTGCCACAGTACCCAGAATTGCACTCATAGGCATCCACCGAAGAGAACTGAAACCAGGGTATCAGATAAGATGTTGTTCATAAAGGTTCATACCTTGGTCACAATAAGCAAACACTGGAAACAACCCTGATGCCTCTCAATGGAAGGAAAAATAAACAAGATATGGTCCATCCATACAATGGAATATTATACATCCATAAAAAGTACTGCCATGCTGACGGGTGCTATAACATGAGTGAAGCTTGAAAACACCTTGCTCAATGAAATGAGTCAGACACAGACAGTCATGTATGTATGATTGCATTTATATGCAATATCTAGATTAGGAAAACCATCGAGCCAGAAAGCAGAACGGTAAGTCTCTAGGGAAGGAGAAGTAGAAATCAACTGCCTACCAGATATGGCGTTTGCTTTGTTGTTCTTTTAGTTGTCAAGTCATGTCTGACTATTTTGTCGCCCCATGAATTGAAGCCCAACAGGCTCCTCTGTCCATGATATTTCCCAGGCAAGAATACTGGAGTGGGTTGCCATTTCCTTCTGCAGGGGATCTTCCCAACCCAGGGATCGAACCCACATCGCCTGCGTTGGCAGGTGGGTTCTCCACCACTGAATCACCAGGGAAGCCCATGGGGTTTTCTTGGAGGATGATAGAATGTTTTGAAACTAAGAACAGGTGCTGGTTATACAACGTGTGAATGTACGAAATGCCGCTGCTGTTGTCCTTTAAAATGGTTAATTTCATGCTGTGTGAATTTCACCTCCGTTTAAAAGAAGAACAAGGCACTAGCACAAATACAAGGCCAGGTAGGTCCCGTGGATGCCAGCTGGCGACATTGCAGCCCGTTTGCCTGGTACAAACCCTGCTTACGAGAAGCCCCCGTAATTGATCCTTGGAGAAACAAAGTCCATCCCGAGAGTGGGAAAGGAGGCGGGTCTAGACCCCAGGGCTCGATTCCAGCTCCGGGGGGCCAGGGAAGTATGACCACCAGCATCACGTGACCACCCTCCTCCCCTGGGAACGTGGCAGCTCATAATGTCAGAAAGCGATGATGAGAAAATTGGAAATGGATGGAGTTTTATGGCAATGCATTTTTAACTCCACTTCAGTGTAGAGGGGACATTTTAAGGAGCTAAGAGCTTAAACCAGACAAGATTTCCTCCAGTACGATAATAAATACACCAAAGTGCCCTTTTATGTTTAATAATTCAGAATCCACTGAGTGTTTAAAGGGTTTTCTCTTTTTTTTTTTCTTTTTCTGTTTTATCATTTGAAAAATTGAATGGTAATCGGTTAAAAAGTAATAGATGAGAAATGTTTTCAGGTGAGCCCTGAATCCAGGCACTTTAAGTGTCTTTGGAAATGGATGTCTGTGTGTCCTAGGATGTAGATACCTGAAGGTTTGGATGTTTTAAGACAAGCAGACTCTTGTCACGCCATTGCATCCTCCTATCTGGAAGGATGGTGCCAGCTTCCACACATGGCATTGGTCAGTTGTCCGAGTGGGGTTGGAACAAAGCTAGACGGAAAAGCACTGGGGGCCACCGGTGCAACTACCCATTCTTGAACATGCTCAGAATGTGGATAGTAACAGTCAGAGAGCTGGATTCCTGGCACATTCTGGAGAAAAATCTAAAAGTCATATCATAGCTACATTTTAAGGTCAGGGACATGAACGCTTGGGGTCACTGAAAGGAGGTTCTAATCGTTCTGGCCTGCCACTTGGGCTCCAAGGAGAACAAAATGCTCATCTCTAGGCAGCAGTGATTTTTAGACAGGAAGCCCCACTCTCCTTGTAGAGGAAAAATGATGCTATGACTCTCAGATGAAAGGAAGTTAGTTCGTCCCAGGAGGAGCAGGGAGGAGGGCGGCTTGTCTCATGGGCGAATCTGAACTTGGCAGAAAGGAGCCCCGTGTGTTCTTCAACATCAGTTGGAAATTAAAAGTCACTGCTGTGCTTCATCCTTGTTGAGCAAATGTTGATTGCATCTCTGTTTAGGATGCGACCATCAGACACTGCAGCCCTCGCTGGGGACACAGCACTACACCAAACAGACGAAACCACTGCTTGCATGGAGCTCCTATTTTTCTGGTAGAGAGAAAAAATGAAAACAAAAAAATATATTTTTTAGCAGGATTTCTGATGGAAGCTGCCTGCCACCTACCAACAGCCGTTTATCCCTTCTTCCTTAGTAATCAACCTTTCGGTGATAGGTCCCTTAGTCATAGCCAAGATGCTCAAATTAAAGGAAAATTATACAGTGTTCTCCAGCTTTCCTAGCAGAGCAGGATCACCGACAAGATGACAATGAAAACCATCAGATGTGGTTTCTGGGAAGACCCTTTACCAGGGGTTGACTCACATGGAAACCACACCCACGTGCCCCCTCTCTTCCTTTCTGTCTCCTTCTGTATGAAACTAGGGAATGCTGAGGTAATTTGGAGGGTGTTTGAGGGTGGATTCTTCATCCTAAGGATGGTGGAACGAAAGAGTGAAGGGAGCAACAAGATACATGATGGACTGTCTTATCCTGAACTTATTTTATGGGAGAGAAAATAAACCTCTATTTTGTGGAAGCCACAGTTATTTTGGGACTAAGTAAATGACAACCAAACCACAGCTTATGATATCTTTTCAGCCCCATGGACTGTAGCCCACCAGGCTCCTCTGTCCATGGAATTGTCCAGGTAAGAAGACTAGAGTGGGGAGCCATTTCCTTCTCCAGGGAATCTTCCCAACCTAGGGATGGAACCCGGGTCTTCTCATTGCAGAGAGATTCTTTACCTTCTGAGCCACCAGGGAAGCCCTATTATTATTTGGAGACTAGGTAAGTGGCAACCAAACCTAAGTTTATGAGATCAAGGCAGAAAACACAAATATAAAATGATTTTTTTCCCTGGTGGCTCAGAGGGTAAAGAGTCCACCTGCAATGCAGGAGACCCAGTCCCTGGGTTGGGAAGATCCCCTGGAGAAGGGAATGGCTACCCACTCCAGTCTTCTTGCCTGGAGAATCCTATGGACAGGGGAGCCTTGAGGGCTACAGGTCACAAAGGTCCATGAAGTCACAAAGAGTCAGACATGACTGAGTACGCATACACACTCACAGCCTGTGTTAGGAAGTTGAGCACAGATGTAGTATCTGCTTTACCTTTGGAAGAATTTCATACAGTCTTTCTACAAGTCACTTAACTGTGCAAAAAAAAGAAAGAAAGAAAAAATCAACATAGATTACTCAACAACAACAAATCAATGTAATTCAAAAAGGAGCCAAGGACTTGAATAGACATTCTGCACACGATCAATAAGCACATGAAAAGATGCTCAGCAGCACAAATCACTAGGGAAGAGCAAGTCAAAATGACAGTGAGATTATTCCACTTTGCATTCCTTAGGATGGCTACAACCAAAAACCAGAAAATACTATATGCTGGCAAGGATGTGGAGAAATTGGAACTCTTCTGTGCTGTTGGTGGGAATGTTAACTGTGTAGCTGCTCTGGAAAACAGAACCACGGTGCCTCCAAAAATTTAAAAATAAAATTCCTGTATGATTTGGTGGTTCAGCTTCTGGTTGTATACTCAAAAGAATTGAAAGAAGGGTGTTGAAGAGATATTTATACACCCATATTCACAGCAACATTATTCACAATAGCTAAAATGTAGAAGCAACCTAAGTATCCATTGACAGATGAATGACGAAGAAAAATGTGGTATATCTATACTATGGAATATTACTCTGCCTTCAAAAGGAAGGACATTCTGAATGAGTCTTGGCGACATTATGTTCAGTGAAATAAGCCAGTCACAAAACTGGCAAATACTCTATGTTCCATTTATATGAGGTGCCTAGAGTCATCAAAATCGTACCATTTCAAAAAAGCAGAATGGTGGGGGACAGGGGCTGGAGGAGGGGATGGGGAGCAAGCATTTTAATGGGGATAGAGTCTCAATTTTGCAAATGAACAGAGTTCTGGAGGTGGGCAGTGATGATGGTCAAACAACAATATGAATCTATTTAAGACCACCGAATTCTACATTTTAAAGTAGCCAAAATGGCATTTTATGTTATGTGTATTTTACCACAATAAAAAAAAAAAATGGGGAAAAAAATCAGTACAGGTTGCCCCTGGGACTGCAATGAGTTCTCAGCCAGCACAATCTTGCTTATCCTTCTCACAGCTCAGAAATGAGTCCCTTTATAAATGTAAGTCCCAGGCCACCGCCTTGTTGACAGCTGGTGTCTCTGAATTTCCCATTTCCCTCTGCAAATATCAACTTATTAGCAACCCTTTCTCCAAAGCCCCTCAAAACCCAGCCAAGGCAGTCTTCTGCTTTGCAAAGGGACGGAGTGGTTCCCCATACACTGGTTTAACTACAGCTCGAAGTATGTCCAGCAAGTGAATCCTCTGAAGGGGCCTGTCGTCAGAACTCAGCAAGGAGGACACGTCCACATTTGCATGTGATTTGCATCTGCTTTGCATAGGGCCGCACAAGCTGTGCCCACGTTCTCAGACATCACTCACATCGTATTTTAAGACTGTCGCAATCTTTGATTAACATTTAGAGGCGGCCGGGGTGCCTCAAACTTCTGCAGCTTTCTATATTTAAACTGGCTACAGTCCTTCCCCATGGGCACTGGGAAGTACATTCCTTCTCTTGGGTATCCGCTTACACCTGGTGGGATTCCTTAATTTCTCAGTTACTGCTCATTCCAATATTTTTAAAAAATATTTTGTTTATTTGTCTGCACCAGATCTTAGTTGTGGCATGGGGGATGTGGAGCGTCTTCTGTTGCAGCATGTGGACTCTTAGCTGCAGCACGTGGGAGCTAGTTTCCTGACCAGGGATCGAACCCAGGGCCACTGCACTGGGAGCACAGAGTCTTAGCCACTGGACCACCAGGGAAGTCCCTCATCACACTTTTCTGTTCCCTGTGATCTGCTCCCACCTCCAGTCTATTGCTTCTTTCTCAGATCCTTCCCCAAGCACATAGCATCATCCAAGACCATTGTGTGTAGCAACTTTTAATGTGCGGTTGGACCTGGTAGACGGATCACAGCACTGCAGACTGGTGAGAATCCAATATTGACGTCCTTGGTTTTTTAAGTTTCTTGGTCTTCTCAGACACCAGGGATTGTTCACTAGCAGTTGCTTTTTTTTTTTTTTTTTTTTTTTTTGGTTTGTTTGTTTTGTTTTCCCCTTTCATCTTGACCTCCAGACTCCTCTTCACTTTTCCTTTCTTGTCTTCTCTCTCTGTGGATGATGGGTGAGCCATTCATGTTATTCAACAGAGATACCTTTGGAGCTAGTAAGCTAGCAATCAAGAAGTACAAATCCCTATATTCCTGAGGCTTGCAGTGCTGTGATGACAGAGGTATCCTCCCCCCTAAATAAAATAAAATAAAATACAATCAGTGAATACATTATCCTCACCATGATGAGGATAATGCCAATAAAGGAAACCTGGGTTCGATCCCTGGGTTGGGAAGATCCCCTAGAGAAGGGAATGGCAACCCGCTCTAGTATCCTTGCCTGGAAAAACCTCATGGACCAAGGAGCCTGGCAGGCTACAGTCCATGGGGTCGCAAAGAGTTGAACAGGACTTAGCAAATGAACAACAGCAAAGCCAAAGGAAGTTCATCAATGTGCTCAAGAGAGACACAGGAGGCCAGTGTGGGTGGTGGGGCGGAGGCCGACATGCAAGACCAGAGGAGATACAAGCAAGGAGGAAGAGATGGGCTAGTGGGTGTGCCATGTGGGACTTCTGATCCTCTGCTGGGTGTGGATTTTGCTGCGAGTGCATAACGTGGTGTCAGGTTTATTGAAAGCATATCACTGATGGCTCAGTAGAAAGCTACTACCTTTCTCATATTTGCCCTATTTCTCAGTTTTCCTGGGCTCCTGCTCTCTCCAGGAGCCAGAACTGCAGAACTACAAGAGCTACAAACTCCTCTCCTAACAAGAAGAAGAATGCATTTTTTCCCCTTTATCACTTTCTTCTCCTTCTAATGTGGTGTGTGTATGTGTGTGTTTCTGAAAGAGAGAGAGGAGTTATGCCACTGCTCTGTGAGGTAGAGGTAGAAACTATATGTGGGAATATTTGATTTCCTTCATATATGCTCCCTCTTACTCAGCCCATCTCTGATATTAAGACAGAGGGCTGGGAGCCTAGACAGGAAGGGGATTTGGGGCAGAATAGATGGCTGAGTCTCTTTGCTGTCTTCTACAGTTCACCTGAAACTATCACAGCGTTGTTAATTGGCTGTACCCCAGTACAGAATTAAAAGTTTAAAGTTGGAAATAAAAAAAAAGACAGAGGCTGAAATGGGGAAAATAGTAAAAGAGATGAGGGTCGGCCAGGTGAATATTTGGGGAAATTCCCATTGAGTGGGAACTTCCGGAGAGAAATGCAAAACTTTCAATAATATGTCTCTGCCCACTGTGTTTACAGCATGTGATGCATTTTGAAAACTGGATCTTCATGCCCTTCCGATCATCAGTAGCGGTGATATAAGTCTGGTCGTTCAGTCTGTCGTGTTTGGTGGTGGGGAGACCGATGAGAAAGAAAAGGAGACCCCCGAGTCTTTTACAAGGGCAAAGGGAAGGACTCGGACAATGATGATTGTCTCTGGGAGCTGAGGTGACACCTCACCCCGGAAGGAACCGTGCAGAGCAATTACTGAAGAGCAAATAGTTCTGCTCACACATCCCTAGGGGCTTCCCTGGTGGCCCAGCTGGTAAAGAATCCGCCTGCGATGCGGGAGACCTGGGTTCGATCCCTGGGTTGGGAAGATCCCCTAGAGAAGGGAAAGGCTACCTACTGCAGTATTCTGGCCTGGAGAATTCCATGGACTGTGTAGTCCACAACTGAGCACCTTTCACTCCACCTCACACCCCAAAGCAAGGCAGCCGTTTGAGCTGGCTCCTCAGCATTCTTGGTGGGATACAGGAAGACGGTCTGGCTTCCTTGTAGGATTTGGTCAACAGCATGATGGGTCATGCCAGACATTGTTCTTTTTTTTTTTTTTTCCCCAGTCTGTGTTGAGTCTTAGTTAAGGCACATGGGGGGGTCATTCCATTCATTCCATCCTGTGGGGTCTTTGCTTGCAGAGTACGGACTCTAGCTGTGGTTCGGGCTTAGTTGCTCCATGACATGTGGAATCTTAGTTCCTTGACCAGGGATCGAACCTGCAGCACAAGGCGGATTCTTCACCCCTGGGCCATCAGGGAAGTCCCAGAGGGTGTTCTTTCAACACTGTTGTGGCTTGGTCACCGAGTAGAGCAGAATGTTCCATTTTAGTTGAACTGACTAAACTCAATAACATGTTTAGCAGATTTAGGCAAGCACTTACTTAGAGTCTAATTTAGAAAAACAACCCCCCTTACAGTAATATTTATTGTCAGGGTAAGTCATGTAATATAGACTGATTATCATTCTAGAGAGACTTTGTAGGTAAAATAAATTTTCTAGTAGGTAATAATGCTTTTGTATTTGCCGTTTACAATGCAAGGATCTGGCTAAGTTAAAGGTGGGTAAAAGGTAAGAGATTTGAGATTATGTGCTTTGTTTGACTTTACATTGGCAAATAAAACTCACAGGTCCCTTACAAATAACCTTGCATGCATTTTCAGCAGTTGGGGTATTTGCTTACAGGTTTTTTTTTTGTGAGAAACTTGCAAGATTTCAAACGCGAGTTGCCTACCCTACCATAATGCTCTGCCAATCCTGTGGGTGAAGGCAGATTTTATTGCCAGTCATATTGTACTCGAGTTGAAGTGCTAAGAATGCTGTCTTATCCCTCAGTCAGATTAGCTTTAAAAGGTGATCGTGGAGTCCTGTCAAGCTCAGAGTGAGGATTTACGAAGTGACAAACACATGTCCATGACATTTACTGTGAGATTTCTCATCATTGAATTCCCTGCTCTTGGCCAAGAAGAAATATGCAATGGAGGAGTCTGAAAGGCAACATTTTAGCTCAGACACCTCTTGGAACATCTCTTGGTAGTTCTTTTATATATACATACATACATATATATATATATATATATATATTTAAGGTTGGGATTTATAAAGAGTCAAACAATAACCTTATCTGGAAAAGGTATGAAGGAGACAGAAGAAGCACTAGCTTATTTCTTCCTAGTGTTGTAGTTCATTCCCTTTCTGTGTGTCCATTCCACTTAACGGTGCATAGAGTTTACTGGTCCTTTGCAGCCAACCTATCCCTTTCCTGCTCATCGTAATCTCATTCTTCATCCCAGCAACTTCAAGGGCTTTATGGAAATAGCATACAGCTGTGTAACTGCTTTCGGAGTGTCTTCAAAGAACCCCATCCATCTTCATGGCATTTCTTACCTGATCAGCAAGCGGTTTGCACTGTATTTTCTTTTATAGCATCTTCATTACCTTTGTCTCATACATAGCTTGTCTATTTCCATGTATATTGCATCATCAGCCAGGCTTTAGGGTGGTTCCTCTGGTCACACTCTGTCCCTTCATTCTGCTGGCTTCAAGTTGATCAACCGTGTACATTTCCAACCAGACGAAACACACTTTTCATTATTTCTCCCCTGTCCCTTCCAAGAATCTTTTCTTCTCCTTTCATTAGATTCCTATGAATGACAGAGAGAGGAACTCTACAGCAGAAAGGAGCCAAAACATAAACTTTATAAAAAATCAAATCAAACACATCCCCAAATTGGCCCTTAGTAGTGCCTGGTATACAATAGATGCTCCAGTGAATACTGCTTGAGTGATGAAATGGTTGATTTAATTACTGATCTCGCTACAAAAAGTAATGACTTGGAAATAGAGCCTTTCAGGTTTGGGGCCAGATGGGTTATTTGTGATTTTACTAGGAGGTGCAAAACCCTCACTATAAAGTCTTGTAACAAAACCGTGCTTAGTGCGGAGAACGGCTTCTGCTTCCTAAAGATGAATGGGGATGAAGACAGCTCTTGTCTTTCTTAACAAAGCCCAACAACTGACCAGTGACTTGGGGCTCTCTGTGTGGTAGTTTCTTCAAGCCCACCCAGGGCTAGTTTGTCTATTGGACCCAGTTCAGGTGGCTTTGTGTTAGAACCTTCACTGATGGAGATCAGTCAGCCACCATCTGTCACCCAGCACCATCTGTCACCAGGGAACCTCTTACCTTTTCGGGGGAGAGGGCAGAACCATAAAGAAGATAAACTGTCCCAGTGGGAGTTCAAGTCCAAGGCAGCTTACCCGTGCCCCTTCCCCTGCTTCTCTGTCTTAGTCTTAGGGAAGTTCATGGGTTATCTCTCCCTTGGTCTCTTGTAAGTGGAAGGTATCTCAATCATCACTTACTGAGTTTGGTACCTGCCATCCCCTCTAGCAACCTGGAACTTCAAGAATCTCCAGTCCTGCAGCAGACAGCCAAGAGGGAGTTGGGTGGCTCCAGGTAAACTGAGAATTCTGTTTAGCTCTGGAGTTTGGGTTCTGGAGGCAAGGTCTTACTGGAGCTAAGGTACGAGATTGTCACCAATCTTCTCACCATCTGTTATGGCTGAACTGTACCCACCTCCAAAATTCATATGTCGGAGTCCTAATTCCATTATCTCAGAATGCAACTGCATTTGGAGAAGGGGCCCTTAAAGAAATAATTAAGGTAGAATGAGGTCATTAGGGACTTTCCTGGTGGCTCAGTGGTAAAGAATCTGCCTGCCTGTGCAGGAGATGCAAGAGACATGGGTTCAATCCCTGGGTAGGGAAGATTCCCTGGAGAAGGGAATGGAAACCCACTCCAGTATTCTTGCCTGGGAAATCCCATGAGTAGAGGAGCTTGGCGAGCTACAGTTCATGGGGTCACAAGAGTCAGACATGCCTGAGCAACTGAACATGCATACACAAGCTCGTTAGATTGGGCCGTAACACAATATGACTGGTGTCCTAATGAGAACAGGAGATTAGGCCACAGATGGGCACAGAGGGAGGGCTGTGTGAGGACACAGCAAGAAGGTGGCCATCTGCAAGCCAAGGAGTGAGTCCTCATTAGAAACTAACCCCACTGAGGTCCTGATATCAGACATCCAGCCCCCAGAATTGTGAGAAAATTAATTTCTGCTGTTGAGATCAGCCAGTCTGTGGTACTCTGTTATAGCGGCCCTAGCAACGTTTGACAGCGTCTCACCCTAAGCGTGTTTCCATGGAAAATATAGAGGGGTTAACCCCACAGATGGTAAAGAGTCTGCCTTCAGTGCAGGAGACCTGGGTTCCATCCCTGGGTCATGAAGATCCCCTGGGAGGAACTGGCAACCCACTCCAGTATTCTTGCCTGAAGAATTCCATGGACAGAGGAGCCTGCTGGGCTACAATCCGTGGGGTCACAAGAAGTCAGACACAACTGAGCGACTGAGCGTGCAACCCTACAGATTGAAAACACAGCTGCTTTGCATAGAGAGACGTGCAGAGAGAGAGACTCATTTCCAGGAATTGCTCACGTGTTGTGGGCACTGGCCAGGCAAGTCTGAAAGCCATAGGACAGGCCGCCAGGGTGAGCAGACTGGGAACCCTCAGGCAGGAGCCGATCCTTCAGTCATCAGGTGAAACTTCTTCAGAGAAGCATCAGTTCTGCTCTTAAGGCTTTTCAGAGGTTAGATCAGGCCCATGAAAAGTTCCCAGAGTAATCTCTTCTATGGGTTTCCCAGATGGCTCAGTGGTAAAGAATCTACCTGCCAGTGCAGGAGATGCAGGTTCGATCCCTGGGTTGGGAAGATCCCCTGGAGGAGGGCATGGCAACCCAATCCAGTATTCTTGCCTGGAGAATCCCACAGACAGAGGAGCCTGATGGGCTAAAGTCCATGAGGTTGCAAAAGAGTCGGACACACCCTGAGCAACTCAACAACAACACAATCTCTTTTACCTAAACACAGTCAAGGGTAGATGTTAATCCTATCAACACAATATCGTCAAGGCAACACTGAAATGACTAATCAAATAACTAGGTGCCTAACCAGGGTGACACCTAAAATTGACCATCATAATGATGACAACGGTGACAACAATTGCTGTTCTTTATTGTACTCTGGGTGGGTGTCAGGCATGCTGCTAAGATGCTTGCATACGTAAGTTACAACATTTGAATTTCAATTATTATCTTCCTATTATATACAAGGAGGTTCAGAGAGGTTAAATGCCATGTCCAAGGTCACACTGGATCAAAACTTAGGTCAGTGTGATCTGCAAATTCAGCTTTAACCATGGGGCTGGAAGCTGTTGGAAGAACAGAATTTCTAGCCTTTTCGTCAATGGTCCCCAACACTTTTGGCACCAGGGACCAGTTTCGTGGAAGATAAATTTCCCCATGAACTGGGGGGTGAGGGAGTAGGAAGGGATGGTTTCTGGATGATTCCAGTGCGTTGCATTTATTGTGCACTTTATTTCTATTATTATTACATCAGCTCCATCTCTCAGGTCATCAGGCATTAGAACTTAGGAGGTTGGGGACCCGTGCTTTAGGGCTTCATTCATTAAAAAATGCAGGAAATGGTAAAGGATCCAGGAAGTAATTTCTGTGTAAAAAGCACCCCATGAATCTGAAGTGAGAGAGAAAGAGTGTTGTTGGATCTAGAGCCACACCTGGTAAATGAAGTTACCTTCTTCCGATTGTGAGTGGGGAGGGGGAGTGAACGAGAACTTACGGTACAGTAATTACGGTACCGTAGTTCCCGCATTGGAGAAAATGGAGGGTGCTTCCTCTTTGGCTCCCAGGCCAGGTGGGCAGGAGTCTGAACAGGGAAGCCGTGGAGGGGGTTCCCAGGCCCCATGTGTCTAAGCTGCTCTGAGCGCCACATCTTCCTCCAGCCCATCCTCCCCACTTAGCACCAGTGACTGCGGCATTTCCTAATATAAATGCAAGCAAAATAAAATTAGCAGTGTGCTAGTAGGGAAGCCAGCTACCCACGGGCACCGTAAATGGCCTTCCCCTCTCACCCCTCCTCCCTTCTGCCCACCCCCTCTCACCCCCATCCAGCCACCCTGAATGACCCGCCCTACTGGCTGAGTCACTGTTTCTAGAAACGCAAGGCCAGGGGTCCAGACAAGTCAAGGGAATGGTGATGAGCTGGTGATCGGCCATGGAAAGACAGTGTCCCCCAGAAAAAGACACTATGATGACCTGGTGTGGGTGACTTGTCCGGGAGGGCTGCTGCAAGCCATAGCACTTGTCGTTCAGGGTCAAGGGCGAAGAGACAGGAGTGAGAAAACCTGCTGCTCTGTGCCCTCACGCCCGCCACCTTGGCATACGGTCCCGTAGCTTGCCTTCCCCTGTTGTTTGGTCACAAGTCGTGGCTGACTCTCTGTGACTTTCTGGGCTGTAGCATGCCAGGCTCCTGTGTCCTTCACTATCTTCTGGAGTTTGCTCTGGTTCATGTCCGTTGAGTCAGTGATGCTACCTAACTGTCTCATCCTCTGCCGCCTCATTCTCCTTTTGCCTTCAATCTTTCCCAGCATCAGGGTCTTTTCAAGTGAGGTGCCGTTTTGCATCAGGTGGCCAAAGGATTGGAGTTTCAGCTTCAGCCTCAGTCCTTCTAATGAATGTTCAAGGTTGATTTCCTTTAGGATTGACTGGTTTGATCTCCTTGCAGTCCAAGGGACTCTCTAGAGTCTTCTCCAGCCCCACAATTCAGTAGCATCAATTCTTCAGTACCCAACCTTCTTTATGGTCCTACTCTCACATCCGTACATGACTACTGGAAAAACCATAGCTTTGACTATACAGACCTTTGTTGGCAAAGGAATGTCTCTGCTTTTTAATATGCCATCTAGGTATGCCCTAGCTTTCCTTCCAAGGAGCAAGCATCTTTTAATTTCACGGCTGCAGTCACCATCCACGGTGATTTTGGAGCCCAAGAAAATAAAATCTGTCACTGCTTTCCCTTCTTTTTCCATCTATTTGCCATGAAGTGATGGGACCAGATGCCACAATCTTAGTTGTTTTTTTTTGTTGTTGTTTTTTTAATGTTGAGTTTCAAGCCAGGTTTTTCACTCTTCTCTCTCACCCTCATCAAGAGGTAATTTCAGTTCAGCTTCAGTTTAGTTGCTCAGTTGTGTCTGACTCTTTGAGACCCCATGGACTGCAGCACGCCAGGCCTCCCTGTCCATCACCAACTCCTGGAATCTACCCAAACTCATGTCCATTGAGTCAGTGATGCCATCCAACCATCTCATTCTCTGTCATCCCCTTCTCCTTCTGCCCTCAATCTTTCCCAGCATCAGGGTCTTTTCAAAGGAGTCAGCTCTTCGCATCAGGTGGCCAAAGTATTGGAGTTTCAGCTTCAACATCAGTCCTTCCAGTGAACACCCAGGACTCATCTCCTTTAGGACGAACTGGTTGGATCTCCTTGCAGTCCAAGGGACTCTCAAGGGTCTTCTGCAACACCACAGTTCAAAAGCATCAATTCTTCAGCATTCAGTTCCTCTTCATTTTCTGCTATTAGGGTGGTATCATCTGCATGTCTGAGGTTACTGATATTTCTCCAGGGAAATCGGGACAGTTCTTTATGGTTGGGGAGAGTCTCCATGGTCCTGGTGTCTGGTGACTGAGGAGCACCTATGTGATGAGCAGCCTCCACCCACATGTAGCATTAAGTGTTTGGACATACTTGAATCTATGCAGAAGTTGCTTTAGGACGTAGGGGATTCAAAATCTGGGTACTCTCCAGAGTGGGGTTTCTCAGCCTTGTCAGGATCCCTAAAAACTTGGATTATCAGCCACATCCTGGTCTCAGTGAACTTGTACCACTGTGAATAAGTCCTGGGCATGGACAGAGGAGTGTCCAAACAGAGGAGTCTTGTACCCTGGGAGTTGGCAGACTCTGGCATAAAGCATTCTTGTCAACTGTGTAAGAAAGGAAAAAAAAGAAAAACTTCATCAATATTTTTAGTTATTGAGGAAAAAGGGATAGTATGCTAACATGATGATGATGGTGGTGGCCTTAGTATAATGAAAGCATTAATGGGTGAAAGAAAGTAAACAGTCTCTCAATCATGTCCGGCTCGTTGTGTTCCGGTGAACTGTAGCATTCCAGGTTCTTCTGTCCATGGACTTGTCCAGGCAGGAATACTGAAAGGGTAGCCTTTCCCTTCTCCAGGGGGTCTTTCTGACCCAGGGACTGAACCTAGGTCTCCCACATTGCGGGAAGGTTCTTTACCGGCTGAACCACAAAGGTATGATGGTGGTGGTGGCCTTAACATAACGGAAGCAGTGATGGTTACACATGACCTATTACTGAGCTGGAGCCGTGCCACCATATTTTGTGCACCGTTCATGGAACATGTCATTTGATTCTCCCGAAAATCCTGAAAAAGGAGTGTGATCGTCCCATTCCTGCTGTTATATATAGATGGAGGAAGTAAAGAAGTCAGAGAGCTGAATAGCTTGCCAAGATTATGCTGCTAAGGGGCAGAGGTGGGGGCATCCAGAGTGGATGCCTTATGGGTCATTTGGAGCCCACAGGCTGAGCTCCTAATAATCATGAAATATTGCCAGAATCTAGGGCAATCCAGGATGCTGAGTGTACTTCTTGAGCAGAGGAAAGGAGGCACCTGTATTCCCCCTGTATCGATGGTTCTCCATTCAGGTTAGGGTCCTCTGGGATGCCTGAAAAACTAATGTTGCCTGTGTCCAATCCCAGACTGACTAAAGATAATTTGAGGGAAGAAGGGCTTCATCATCAGAATTCTTTTTTCCCCAGATAATTTTAATGAGCAGCCATAGTTGAGAACCAGTGTTGAGATCAAAGATTCTTAAAATGTGGTCCATGGGTAAGACTTCAGTAGGTCTAGTGACCTAAAGGAGGGAAATCCAAAAAAGAGGGGATGTGTGTATATGTATAGATGATTCACTTTGCTGGACAGTATAAACTAACCCAACATTGTAAAGCAACTATGTTGTTTAGTCGCCAAGTCGTGTCCAACTCTTTGCAACCCCATGGACTGCAGCACGCCAGGCTTCCCTGTCCTTCACCATCTCCCAGAGTTTGCTCAAACTCATGTCCACTGAGTCAGTGATGCCATCCAACCATCTCATCCTCTGTTGTCCCCTTCGCCTCCTGCCTTCACCAGTAAAAGTTAGTTTAAAAAATAGGTCTGTCCACAGTTTTCACCCATGAGAATTAAGAATGTGGGGCATGGCTTTTCCTAATTCTCAAAGTAGTCCCTTAATGGCAACAAACCAAAAAAGATGGAAAATCATCGCCTTGCAGGATTATGGTTATCATCGTCATCTTTAATGAAAGCCAACCTCATGCCAGGCCCTGGAACGGGCTCTCAAGATAGACTATATCATTTAATCATCCTAACAGCCCTGGTATTATCCTATTTTTTTGTATAAGGAAGCTGAGGTTCCAGAAAGCCAGGGAACATACACAAGACATCACCCTAAATAAAGGATAGAGTCATAAACCAACTTTACACTGTGTAATGCCCAAGCCAGTACTTCCTAATAGACTTCCCTGATGGATGAGAGTTGAAAAAATTCCTGCCCAGAAATAGGGGAACAGGCTCAAAGACAGCTGGAGGGCTTTGCCAGCCAGAGGGCATGAAGGAACTTGAAGTGGTGCATTGTTAAAAAAAATAAACCGTTCCAAGTTTGCACTGTCTAGCTCAGGATTCATCTCTACTGTTCTGAGGAGCAGGTGGAAAGGAATTTGACATTTCCCCCACTTGCCTGGAACCCGATCCCTTCTGGAAGCTTCTAAACTTGGTATGAGGAATGTGTTTTATTTTTTTTCATTTCTTTCCTCCATCACCCTCATTTTCTTGGTCCCTGACCATGTATCTCAAGCAAAGAAGGGCTCTGTTTCTACTAGAATAGGTGTAGAGCCTTCATTTAATCAAGAGTATATCTTCCTGAGAAGAGTTTCTTTTCATCTCTTTCTTCCCCAAGGGACTTCTGAGGTTGAATTTCTTATGTGTCTGAGACAAGGGTGACCGTCACAATGACACACCGATCTTAGCAAATACCTTTCTCCACATCGAACCCGATGTCAGTAAACGGCTGACCCAGTTGCTCTAGCTCGGCACCTCCTCCCTCTCCTTCTACCCGGGCCTGGCTCCGTCTCCACTTTCAGTAAGTCGCCGCGGCCTGACACACCTCTCAGAGCAGACCATTCTCAGCATCTCCATCCCATCTCTGGTCCAGAGCTCACCTCTGCCTCAGACAGGAAGCCACTGAGGCCTCTGCCTGATTACCATTCTCACCATCTCCACCCCGTCTCTGGTCCAGAGCTCATCTCCATCTCAGACAGGAAGCCACTGAGGCCTCTGCCTGGTTACCATTCTCAGCATCTCCACCCCGTCTCTGGCCCAGAGCTCACCTCTGTCTCAGACAGGAAACCACTGAGGCCTCTGCCTGGTTAGCCCTTCACTCACACCTGCCCTCCAGCCCATGCAGCCAGAGTCGGACCTTCTAATACAAAGCCGATCACGTCTCTGTATTGCTTCAAATTCTGCTTTGAGTGCCGATATACACATGTACACATACAACATGTGCATATACACAGTCACTCACACATGTATAAATACACATGAACATACAAACAACCACTAATACACGTGAACACTCACATACACACAAACACGGGCATATCCATATACACAAATACTCACATACATATAAATACACATAAACATACATGCAAACACACTGATATATACATACGAACACCGATATATACGCACATTCACAAACACGTATATGCAAATACACACAAACACTCACAGACACATATCCATAAATGCACACATATCCATATACACAAATACTCATATATGTATAAATACACATAAACATACACACAAACACCCATATATACTCACAAATAGATATACACAAATACATACAAATACATACAACATACCCATATACACACACAACATACCCATATACATAAATACTCATATATGTATGTGTGTGTGTGCTAATTCACTTCAGTCATGTCTGACTCATTGTGACCCTGTGGACCATAGTCCACCAGGCTCCTCTGTCCATGGGGATTCTCCAGGCATGAATACTGGAGTGGGTTGCCATGCCCTCCTCTCACATATGTATAAATACATATAATTATGCACATGCATATATATACACACACAAACACATGTATAAATACAGATAAACACACCTGTATATACAAATGCATACATGTAAATGCACATAAATATATACACAAACTGGAGAAGGAAGTGCCAACCCACTCCAGTATTCTTGCCTGGAGAATCCTATGGACAGAGGGGCCTGGTGGGCTACAGTCCATGAGGCCGCAAAGAGTTGGACACAACTGAAGTGACTTAACACATACACACATATATACAAACATACACATATAAACACACAACACATATGCATGAATACACACATTCACATGTATACAAGTACAGACAAACACGTTCATACACAAGACACACACTTCTTTGAGCTCTGAAAATAAAGTCCGGGGTCCCTCACAGGACCTACTATGTGTTTCATGATCTTCCTTTTGGCTCCCCAGCCTCATATCTCTCCATTGTTTCTTTTTCCTGGTGGTTCCCATCTCTGCAAAATAAGTAGATAAATATTCTACATGAGATTACAAGTTGGGTGTTCTGGGTAGCTAGTCTTACAAGGAAGGAGTTTTGTTCTCTATACAGCTTTATTGAGATACAATTCACCTACCATAAAATTCACCTACTTGGAGTGCTCAATTCAATTTTTTTTTAAATGTATTTGCTGAGGTGTGCAGTCATCACCATAATCTAATTTGAGATCATTTTCATTTCATGATATTTGCATATATTAAATCATCATGTTGTACACCTTAAATACAAATGATTTTTATTTGTCAATTACACCTCATTAAAGTTGAAGACGGAGGGAAGAACATTTTCATCACCTCCCGCCCAAAAGATTCAGGAACACATTAGCTTTCAGGTACCCCCTCCTCTCAGTCTGAGGCAATTACTCATTTACTTTCTAGGTCTGCAGGCTTGCTTATCCTGGACTTTTGACATCAGTGGGATCACACCACAGGTGGCCTTTGGAGTCTGGGTTCTTTCCCTGAGCATCATCTTTACCGGATTCATCCACATTGCAGCAGATGTTGTCAAGAACATCCTGCTGCATAGATAGACATAATTTTATTTATTTAATCACCAGGTGGTGTACATGCGGATTATTTCCACTTTTGGTCTTGTGAATCATGCCGCTATCTGCTTATCATTAAGAGCATCAGTAAGCCCAGGTTCCCCCATTTCCTATCGTGTGTAAAGCAGAGAGCTAGTGGGAAGCTGCTATAACACACAGGGAGCTGTTTGGTGCTCTGTGATGACCTAGTTGGGTGGAGTGGGCCGGAGGGCAGGAGGGAGCTGCAAGAAGGAGGAGATATATGTATCCTCATAGTTGATTCACTTCGTTGGGCAGAAGAAACTAATACAACATTGCAAAGAAATTATACTCCAATAAAAAAAGAGCAAGCCAAAAATAAAAAAGAAGAAGAAGAATTCCACCAGCCATTTGACTTATCTAAGCCTCAGTTTTTTCTTTCTTGCATGCAATAGGAATGACAATAACATTGACCTCATGGGTCATCATGATAATTAAATATAATGATGTAAGGAGTTTAGCCCATCATTTAATATATAACAAACACTCCATACATCTGTGCTGACTCCTGGGAGTCTGCTTTGGGTTGGGACAAAATGCTAAAGAAAAGCCATTGTTGACAGCTGTTATTTTTTCACAAATATTTCATTTTTACTGCATTCTTGTCTTTTGCTTCTTTTTTTTCAATAAACCTGTAATGCAGTCAGTATTTTCGCATTTTATATTTTGAAGAGTCTGAGTCTCAGGAGACTCAGAAATGTGCCCGTTGCACACCGGCAAGAAAAAGCACTGTAGGGTTTCTGAGTGAAACCCAATACTCAGTGTTCAGCGCCTGTGTTCCATGGTGGGTGTGACTCTGTAATCCACTTGCTTCTCATCCTCCTACCCTACACCTGCTACTCTGGGTTTTATCCCCCACAAAAGGAATCGCGAGGCAGCCTTCCTAGGAGCAGAGTCAGGGCTTAGCTTCAAAGAGAAAATGGACACCTGCTTCTTGACCATGGGAAGGAGGCTTTGGCAGATGGTAGATGTTCAAGTTTTTCTGAGAAAGAACTTTAGTCACAGCAGGAAAGATTGCAGTGAGACATCAGGAAGAACTTCTTAATAGTCAAGTCTTTGACATCTTGGCAAGCTCATCTCAGAAGAGCCTGTGGCACTGTCTCCACTGACTTTGTGTGTGTATGTGTGTTTTTCTGTACATGTGTGAGTGTATATATGTGTGTGTGTATATATATATGTCTATTTTGTGTGTGTGTGTTTGGTATACATATGAAAGTGAAAGTCGCTCAGTTGGGTCTCTTTGTGACCCCATGAACAACATAGTCCATGGAATTCTCCAGGCCAGAATACTGGAGTGGGTAGCCTTTCCCTTCTCCAAGGGATCTTCCCAATCCAGGGATCGAACCCAGGTCTCCCGCATTGCAGGCAGATTCTTTACCAACTGAGCTATGATATGCAAATACACACATACACAAATACACATATACACAAAAGCATACATATACCAAGGGCTTCCTTTGTGACTCAGCTGGTAAAGAACCTGCCTGCAAGGTGGGAGACCTGGGTTTGATCCCTGGGTCAGGAAGATCCCCTGGAGAAAGGAAAGTCTTCCCAATCCAGTATTCTGGCTTGGAGAATTCCATGGACTGTATAGTCCATGGGTTCTCAGAGTTGGACATGACTGAGCAACTGTCACTTGTATATATGTGCGTTTGTGTGTATGTATGTGTATGTATATGTATTTGTGTGTTTATATTCCATGTGTGTATGTATGTAAGTGCTAGTATGCATCTGTGTGTATTTGTGTATGTATATATGTATTTGTGTTTGTATGTATATGTGTGTAACACATGCATATGCGGGCATGTATGTATATGTTTGTGTTTATGTGTGTATGAATATGTCTATGTTTTGTATATGTGGTGTGCGTGTGTGTATATATATATATAGTGGTATGTGTGTATGTGCATTCATATGTATGTATGCATATGTGTGTGTTTGCATGTATATAGGCATGCATTTGTGTTTTGTGTGTGTATGGTATATATTAATATGCTTATATGCATATGTGTGTTTGTGTATATATTTGTGTTTGTATGTATATATGTGTGTATATGCACATGTATGCATGTGTATGTTTATCTGTATGTGTATGTGTGTATTTGTGTATGTGTTTGTATGTATACATGTACATGTGTGCATATGTGGGCATGTGTGTATATGTGTGTGTATGTCTGTGTTTTGTGTGTGTATGGTATATATATATGTGCTTGTGTGCATTCGTATGTATGTATGTATATGTATGTGCATTTGTGCTTTGTATGTGTATGGTATAAATATGTGCTTAAATGCACATGTGTGCATATATATTTGTATGTATATGTTTCTATGTATGCATAAGTGTGTGTATGTATGTGTTGTGTATGTATGGTGCATATTTGCTTATGTGCATGTGTGTGTGCATTTGTATATATGTGTATGTATATGCCTGTGTGTGTGTCTTTGTGTGTATTCAGATGTTTGTGTGTGGGGTACGTATATATCTGAATGGATCTGCCCCTTTCAGAAACCAGGCTAAATCTTTTCCATCTTGCCAACTCTTTCTAACCCTATGAGCCTTTGGGGAAGCGAGCTTAAACCTTACATTTTCTTCCTCTTCCTAATTCTGGCTAAATCCTCTGCAAATCACTGTTCTCTAGCCCCACGGATGTGTTTGGGAGAAGCAATTAAGGAATACACGCTACCTCGGCCTTCCTCAGTCTACATGTTCTTTCTCCCCCTCTCCTTCAATCTGCGTGTCGTGCGAGCCCCCCAGACAGAGATGGAGAGAGAGCTGAAGATACAGCAGACGATTAAGAAAGCCAGAGGGAGGGCGAGCGGGAGGAAGGTGGAAATCAGTATCTGACCCTCGTCCGCGAGCCCGTGGAGGAGGAGGCGTGTCTGAGCCCGAAAACAGTACACCAGTAACTAGGTGTCACTCTTTTACCAACCTTCACTGTAATCAAGCAGAGTCATAGGCAAAGAGAGAGGGAGAGAGAACGATTTTGTTTAACCAGAAGATGTGATTTGGTTTAAGGTCCTTAAGGTTATTCAATGTGTGTGTGTGTTTCTTTTGGCTCTAACTGTGAGAATTTTTCGCAAGTCATCTCTCAGAGTGATATATATTAAAAAAAGGAGTTTTCAGCAGGGATGGCCTTTTATTTTCTCGCTTCCCCTGCAGCGAGGTAATCAGGAACCTGTCTGGGGACATACGGAGTGGGCTTGGACCGGCCCACCTCCCCTGCCTTCATCACCCCCACGCGGTCAGCGTGTTCAGCACAGTCTGATCTCTGGGGTGTGGGCGGGCAGAGGGACTGTCCCCAGCTTCACAAAAGTGCCTGTTTCCTGCTGATGGTCACAAAAGGAGAGGCAAGAAGGGCTTCGGGGCTGGACAAAGCCAGTCTGTGCGACTGAACGTGGCCTTGACCGTCAGCAGCAGCCTTCGTGACTCTCCTCGTCACAGCCTCTCAGGCTGGCTTTTTGTCAGCCCAGTTCGGAGAAGGCTTGTTAATTCACCCCCGTGAAAATGGACGTTTCATACGCATTGACATAATTAATGAAGAGGCAGGCAGCATGCTCCACCAATTAACACTGCAGGGAAAAAGAAAATGGGCTTTCTTTGGGCGTCTTGTGCCAAAGTTAAAGACTGGAACACACAGCAAATAAATAGAGATGCTTTTAATGAGCCACGAGATCGAGCTGAGTAAGTCAGAAAGAATGGTAGGTAAACACTGCCAACTCTTTGCACTGTTACGAATAATTGATGAGCATAGTTAAAAAGTTTGAGGGGGAAAAGGGGACCATCGGATGCTGCAACCAGGTTCATTTATAAATGCATTCTCCCCTGAAGTAACTGTTAGGTACGTTAAAGAATGTAATGTGCCTATAGAAACAAATATGATGGACTAGGCATTTTGTGATGCCCAGAAAATCTGAGCGCCTGAACAAATACTGTGGTGGATTTTTCACACTTGATGGGATTGTCTTTGTCAAACTCAAAGGCTCTTCAGCTATAGATCTACCCTGCTCTGACTACACCCTGGAAATGGGAAGAAGAGAGTTTATAAAAGTGATGTTGGAACCATTCCATTCCTTTCTGAGAGCCAGAGGGATAATTTAATTATTTTTCTCTGTGTTTGTAAGATTAAAACATGACCTTCCACTGAAGGTTTTTTTTTTTTTCTTTAATTGTTTCTGAAAGAGGGAATGCATTTGTACAGAGAGGCTTTCTGACCAAAGAGAAATCCATTTGATCAAAAAATAGAAACCCAATAGGTTTCAGTAGCTGTTTTAAAAAACCCGAGTTCAGTTGGTTTTCGTTAATGTGTATCTGGTCCAATTAAGCCTCATTTTGAAAATCAAGTGCCTTATCTTGAAAATCAAGAATGGAGTGGCCTCTTTCACACACTTAACGTAAGATAATTCAATTGTGTGTGTTGAGTCAATAAAACCCAACAATTTTACACACCCTACAACTCCTCCTCCTTCTCAACAACTTTAACAACACAAGTGCAGGAGGGAATTTCTCTGAGATAGTCGAGAGCATTTTCTGAATGAATGGGAGAGTTGATTCAATATGGTGCCCTCAGAGGACCTCAGTTCCTGCCCGTCTCTGCTGACTCTTGCATCTTATCATGCCGACTGTGACTCCATTTTCAAATTGTGTATCATTCTTGCAACATAGCCCTAAGCCCATGCCAATAGTTTGATCAGTTGTTACTCAAAAAAGACCGGTGTACTAGAATAATAGTGAAGAAACTCTCCAGTTTCGGAAGGGTGGCATGTTGTCATCAACATGGTACCTTCCTAAGGAATTTGGTAAGATTTGATCATGTGTGATTTCTGCTTTGTGTGCCCACTTTGGACGTGACCCTTATGTCAAATGTGTCCATTGCACCATTCCCAGTTACACAGATACCATTGCTTCATCTGCATTTTAGTGGCAGATGATTCAGTCAATTCAGTTCAATTGCTCAGTTGTGTCCCACTCTGCAGATGATTACCTATCCTTTTCAATGGTCTGCTTTGTAAATGATTTTAGGCAGCATTTTTCAGATTATAGCCTCAGGGCCTGTCTCAGAATCATCTTGAATGCTAGTTTTGAGGGGAGTCCCCAGGTCCACTTCCAATCTAGTATATCAGGAGTGACCCTAGCATCAACATTTTTAACGGGCAGACTGTTGATTCATTGGAAAAGACTCTGATGCTGGGAAAGATCGAAGGCAAAAGGAGAAGGGGGTAGCAGGGGATGAGATTGTTAGATATCATCGATTCAATGGGCATGAGTTTGAGCAAACTCCGGGAGATAGTGAAGGACAGGGAAAGCTGGCATGCTGCAGTCCATGGGGTCGCAAAGAGTCAAGACATGACTTGGCAACTGAGCAACTTTAGCTGGTGTAAAGAACATTTACATCCCATTCTACTTTCTGTCACTCATGACCCGGTACACTTCTGGGACTGTCCTATTGGGTGTGTGCTTAGGAAATATAAACAAATTTGTACTTCAAGGGCTGATAACAAAAAGGCATGTGTCCAGAGAACTGCATAGTCTATCATTTCCTAACTCCACCAGTGGAGAGCTTGGTTCATCAGGTATGTTACCTGACCATCAGGTGTGTGTTCACTCTGTCCCTGAGGATGAGGCCAGTATAGTGTTGACTGAGTTTGATTTGATTGATGCATTTTATATCATGGGCTTACCCTGATGGCTCAGTAGCTAAAGAATCTGCCTGCAGTGTAGGAGACAGAAGTTCAGTCCCTCAGTCAGGAAGATCAGGAGAAGGAAAATGATAACCCACTCCAGTACTCTTGCCTGGGAAATCCCATGAACAGAGGAGCCAGGCAGGCTACAGTCCAAAGGGTACCAAAGAGTCAGACATGACTGACTGATTACTCACAAGAGTGAAATTTCATATCATGGCTCATATTTTTGTTGTCTCCATGAGAGCTGCCTTTACCTTTTAGAGAGTGTGCTTTAAAACAGATGCTTTGCACATCATAGGGGTTTAAGAAATAGTTTTGAAATTGTCAGAATAAGGACCACACAGTGACCTGGCAAGTCTAAGAGTGCAAGGTGGCCAAATTATAAAAGGAGCATTCTAACTTCTCTTTTCTTTCTAAATTATCCTCTGCCCTATATACATAACTTTAAAATTTCAGCGGTTGTTCATTGTTCATTGACATTTGTTATTCCGCCAGAATGGTCACATCCTTTGGAATTGAGATCTGAGAAAGCAAAGATGCTGAGAACTGAAAAGACTGATAGCTCTTCTCAGAGGAGTCCCTGATTTAACTCAATAATCCACAAGAACTGACGTCTCAGCATGCCAGACTACAAAATGGGTAGAGAATGATGAAATGCAGAAAAGGTTTCTAAGTCCTGGTTCTCATCTCTGATGGAAATGCAGAGAGGCGGCATTTTAGTTGTTTTTTTTTCCCCCCATTATTAGCCAACCTGTCAGTCATTTATCATTTCCTCATGAAGACGCAAAGCTAAGGTTTGAATACTGTGTCTCACTCCTTCCAGCTGATATTGTGAAAGGCGGCGGTGAATATTCCAGCTAAAAAAAGATTCCTCATTTCAAAAGCCCAGCTGGAGGCAAGCGAGTGCCACAGAAGTGACCACAGCAGAAGAGAGGTGGATCCCACGGAACTCTCCATGCGTCCTCGCCCTTGTTTATTTCACGGGAGAGCAATGCGTCCCCGCAATTAAAGTGGCAGTGCCGCGCGTTTGACAGGCCGACGGGTCTCACGTCCCGAGTCTCAGGCTGGCTGTGTAGGTAGTTTCTGTGTCAGCCCCAATTATTAATACATTCCTCAGCGATGAGAATTTTTCCCTTCATTCTTACCGAACTGTTAGGGCATGCAGCAGCGGCCCCGAGCTCTGTCAAAATGAGTTGTCCCGCCTTGAAAAGTTGGCAGTGCAGAGAAATGACAACCTAATGCATACTAAAGCTCTCTCAGTAATGGGACCCCAGGGAGGCAGAAGGCAGCACCTGTGGTTGTTACTCATCCCGCTGCTGGCGCTCGGCGTTCTACTGCCCGAGTTCAAATCCCCGCTCTGCCACTTGCGGGCTCTGTGCTTTTTGCAAGTTTGAGTACTTACAAATCTTTCTTCCTTATAGGTTTGTTATTTGGTTAAATTAGATGAAGTATCAGGTTTAGCCTGATGACTGACTCACAATATGTACTCTATACCAATTGCTTTCTTTTTTTTTTTTTTTTTAATGCACACGTGCTAAGTAGCTTCAGTCCCATCTGACTCTTTGTGACCCCATGGACTGTGGCCCGCCAGACTGCTCCATCCATGGGATTTCCCAGGCAAAGATATTGGAGTGGGTTCCCATATCCTTCTCCAGGGGATCTTCCTGACCCAGGGATCAAACCCATGTCTCTTATATCCTCTGCATTGGCAGGCAGGTTCTTTACCACTAGCACCACCCATGAAAGTAATAAGAATTTATTTAGCTTACAAGCCTGCAGGTCAAGGTCAATGATTTAGTCTTGGCTCTGCTGGGCAGTCCTTTTTTTTTATTTTTAATTGGAAAGTAATTTCTTTACATTGTTGTGTTGGATTCTGCCATACAACATGGATTAGCTATTAGTATACCTATATCCTCTGCCTCTTGAGCCTCACGCCCACCCCCTCATCCCACCCCTCTGAGTCATCACAGAGCACCAATTTGAGCTCCCTGTGCCACTCAGCATCTTCCTGCTAGCTATCTATGTTATCCATTGACAGATGAATGGATAAAGAAGTCATGGTACATGCATACAATGTAATATTACTCAACCATAAAAAAAGGAATGAATTTGAGTCAACTGTAGCAAGGTGGATAAACCTAGAGCCTCTCATATAGACTGAAGTAAGTTAGAGGGGAAGAAAAACCAATTATCATAGAGTAATGCATTATATGGAATCTAGGAAAATGGTTCTGGTGAACCTATTTGCGAGCCGGAATAAAGAAGCAATTGTTATTCTACTAGGAAGCAGGAAGCAATGCAAGCTGCAAGGAGCTCTCCAAGGTAGTGGCCAAGAAAGATTGCAGTGTTCCACATAAAGGCATTGTTCAGTGGTTTACTAAGAAGGGTATTTGCCCAGGATCCTCGCTCTTTAAGTTTGGTGGTGACTTTATTTCTATGAGGGTCCTGCTTACTCAGCATAGACTCCTCGGGTGCATGCCCATGGCACTGCGCCTTACTGTATCCATTCAGCTTCCTGGAAGGCTCTGGTGAGCTAAAGTCTGATGGCAGGACAGATTTCTGTTTAGATATCAGCAGCAACCTGAGAGGCTAGCTCCCAAGCTCTCTGAGGGCAGGCCCCTTGCTTCTCCATGGGTTAGAGGCTGGAATACAGAGCAGATCATGGCCAGGTCAGCCTAAGAACTCAAGTCTGAGGTCAGAGTTATAAACAGGTAAGACCTCCAGGGGAGTCTTCACAGGTCCAAGTGGAACTGTGTGCGCCTTCTATGCTCAGAGCAGGTGAGAGGATGTTTCTCTGAATCCAGAATTTGAGTCAGTGGTTTGATAGGTGTTCTTGGTGGTCTTTACTGATAGATGTGAAAAGAGGACCCAAACCAAGGTGTCTTTTTTTTTCTTTTTTTAATATAGAAAACTTTTATATTTAGAATAAGCCAGGTGGACTCAGTTTAGATGATCCCAATTTTGTTGACAATATCTGAGGCATCGTAGTCAGGAACCAGTCGAGCATGCCTCCTTCTCTCCATCAGGCCTGATGAGGGCGTTGACCATAGCCGTGTCTATGTCATAGAGCTTCTGCCCAGCCTGTTTCATCTGGGGCCTGTTGGTCTTGACACCCACAGTGAATACCCGTGCGCTGTGGTCTTCTATCTTCTTCATGGCTGACTCAGTGGTGAGGGGCAATTTGATGAGCACAGTGGTCAGACTTGTTTCTCCTAGGGGCGCTCCTCCGAGGACATCTGGGCTGCTTTCTAAGCCACAGTGTTTTGGGCTGCTGGAGGGTAGGTGACATCCAGGTCTTCTATTTTTGTGGCTAAGGATACCTTTCAACACTGCTTTCTTGGGCTTCAAAGCCTTTGCTTTGGCTTCGGCTTTTAAAGGGGTAGGGGCTTCCTTCCTTCCTTTAGTTCCATCTTCATGAAAAAGCCAAAATAAAAAATTTTTTTTATTCAACCATGGTAAATTAGTATTGGTAATGTTAGGATTTTAATATGATAGATTGGATATAAGTGTTTTACCTGTAGGAGGTACAATACTTGGCAAAACTCCCATTTTACAGGTAAATTCACTCAGCCAAGAATTTTCCAGGAGGTCAAGCCTGCAATAGGTCAGCATAACTCCCGAGCCATGTTCTTACAGGTTTATCCATTTCATTGTCTCATGCCTGTGAGATATAGTAATAGAAGTATTGACTGAATTCTCCACTAAGTGGGAAGTGTGTTGGATGTTATGGAACACAGAAACATGTAGAATATACAATTTCTGCCCTCAATGCAGCCTTCTGTGTAGAAGAAAATGAGCAAGGTGGGCAGAGACAGAGAACTTATCCCTGGTCAATATATATATATATATATAGTCTGATAGAAATGGGGACACTTCCTGAACCAAAAGGATATTTTCCCCTAGAAATAGCTATTTCTATGTTAAAATCCGTGTGTCTCTCATGGCTGATGGGTCAGCACATCTTATAATTTAGAAGTCCCACATTGAAAGTAGACATATATCAGGATAGGAACAGCTAATTACTTTTCAGAGTCCTCATGCACTTCTGAAATAATATGAATAATAAGCACATGCTTAAAATATATTATATATTATTAATATGTATTTTTAATTTATGACCATTGGGATGAACAGTTGACTTCTTAAGTTGATTTTTCTAGGCTTTGCAGGAACTAGATTTTTAAATAACATTTGCTACCCTGATTCTTCCCTTGTCTACAAAAATCTCAGTTGAAGAACTGGCTTAATGAAATCACTTAATGGGAAGATACCACAATACAAGTATTTCAATTACAAAATGACTTATTTTAGTCATGTTTAAGCAAAAATAATATGTTTGGCTAAATGTTAGTAATAAAGTTTAACAGATTTTATATCAGTATACTTACTCTATCAAAAGAGATTGGCAGGCCATGTGACATCTGAACTCTGCTTTTGTGAATTAGTGGAAATGGTCATCACCCTTGGTCTATGCTGTTCCTCCCCAGGGACCTCTAGTCCAGAGGTTCTTAATCTTGCCTGCAAATTATGAAGCTGTAAAAATACTGCTGTCTGGGCCCCTCCCTCAGAGCTTCTGATTTAATGAGCATCAGAAAAGTTTGAGCATCTTATATTTAGATTTCTCAGTCTAGTGTGTGTTGGGATGGGGGGAGGTTGTATCTCTGAATGGGATGGTCATTTGATTAAAATTCAATAATTAAGTCCCAGTCGACTGGGCTTCTCATTTTGGGTCCTCCTGGCCGTGGGGGCCCTGGATCCTTGTTATTCAGAACATAGTCTGAAGACCAGCACCTTCAGCCTCACTTAGGGACTGGTTAGCAATTCAGAATTCTGGGCTCCCTCATACACCTAAAGTTCAGAATCTGAACTTTCACATGATCCCTAGGTGATGGAGGGACTTTGAGTTAGAGTGGCACTGCCCTCCACCTCAGTGATGAAGACAGTGATGACAACAGGATTCTTTTTTCTTTTTCACTTTATATGCCTTATTTTATTTTGTATTGACGTATGCTTGATTTACAATGCTGTGTCAATCTCTACTATACAGCATAGTGATTCAGTTACACACGTATAGACATTGTTTTTGAAATGTTTTCCATTATGGTTTATCACAGGATACTGAATATCACTCCCTATGCTATACAGTAGGACCTTGTGGTGTATCTATCCTATTTATGATAGTTTACATCTGCTAGTCCCACACTGCCACTCTTTCCCTCCAACAAAATCCTTTTTATTGAGCATCTGCAATATGTCAGGCACTAGGCTAAGATGTTTTTGTGACATGCTTCTCTTTAAATTGCTATAGGAATTAGATGATGCATAAAAAGGAGTAAGCCAAGGGTCAGATATCCAACACGAATGCTCAGTAGCTCAGTCATGTCTGACTGTTTGCAAACCCCATGGTTTTTGCCAGGCTCCTCTGTCCATGGAATTTTAAAGCAAGAATACTGGAGTGGGTTGCCATTTCCTTCTCTAGGAATCCTTCCCAAGTCAGGGATCAAACCTGGGTCTTCTGCATCTCCTGCATTGGCAGGCAGATACTTTACCACTGCGCCACCTGGGAAGCCCATCTGATATCCAGACAGAGTTCCAAAAATAGGTTATTATCACTTTGTTTAGTCCTTACAATGATTTCATATGGAAGGTTATATAGTCATTTTAATAAGGTAAGAAAACTGTAAATAATTTGCTCAAAGTCCCCAGATAGTAGATGGAGGTGCTAGATGGCCAACTAAGGTCTTTCCTCAAAGCTCTGCACTTAGCCTACTTGCTGCATCATCAACAGAAAGTCCAAATCTCGATGGAACTTTGCAGGTTGTCTCCCTTCCATGGACCCCGTGACATGATGTGATTGAGTCTTGTGTTAAATATTAACCAACCCAAGGGGGTAGTGCTTTTTCTCCAAACTCTAGTTTATAAGTGACAGAAATCCAAACAGACTGACTTTAGTCCAAAACAGTAAATATTGTTCTTTTAAAACCTGCGATTTAATGTCCATATGGGTTTTAGGCATGGCTGGATCAAGGTGACCAAATGTGTTTTGGTATATCTCTAGGCTCTGCTTTTCTTGGTGTCGACTTTATTCCATGACACATTCTCCCTAAATGGTAAAAAGATGTTCACTCAACACTCTGGACCGAGACACTTTCAGGTTATCAAGATCAGCTTAAAAGCCCTTCCCCCAACAGTGCAAGGCAACATTCCAGGACTAACTTTTCTGTATCCCATACTCATCCTTTAACCCATTACTTTGGTCAGGAGCATAGAATATCCTGATTAGACAGATTTGGAACCAAGGATGTATAAGACCCCGTATATATTGATGGTTTAATACTATATAAGACTAAAGTTGTAGAATGAGTTTTTCTTCAAAGAAATGCAGGATATTTTTCTTATCAGAAGGAGGTAGGCATTGTTAGCAGATGCAGGGGACAAATGTCCATTCTAGGACCTCAGTTAAGAGAATCAAGTAGAAAGAAATGGAGGGAATGGGGGGGACCTGGACCGACTGTCCACCTGCCTGCCTGTACATTCCAGGGACAAAATTCTGTATTTTTCCCCTGCCTGCCATAACAACTTATTTCAGCTTTGCTTCCTTGGGGAGAAAGGAGCCAACATATGTTGGCTCTGTCTGTTATTGGAACAGTGCTAAGTGCTTACATAGTTAAACACTTTCTGCTAACAATGACTTTGTAAAATAGATCTTTCAGACTAAAACTCCCAAACCAGAAAAGGCAACACAAGGAAATTCAGTGATGAGTCTAAGGTTCCAGCTAACTGAGAGGACTACTTATATTTTCTTCAAAACCCTTGCTCTTGTCTAATATATTCCTCTATAAATAAATAAATACATAAATTACATCATTAAAATAAGACCTAAGTAGGAGATCCAATCAGTCCATCCTAAAGGAAATTGGTCCTGAATATTCATTGGAAGGACTGAGGCTGAAGCTGAAGCTCCAATACTTTGGCCATCTGATGCAAAAAACTGAGTCATTGGAAAAGACCCTGATGCTGGGAAAGATTGAAGGTGGGAGGAGAAGGTGACAACAGAGGATGAGATGGTGGATGGCATCACTGACTCTATGGACATGAGTCTGAGCAAGCTCTGGGAGCTGATGATGGACAGGGAAGGCTGGCATGCTGCAGTCCATGGAGTCACAAAGAGTCAGACATGACTGTGCAACTGAATTGAACTGAACTGAGGAGATTACAAACTCAAGGCTCACAGACAGGCAAGTGGACTTCATGACTTCCAGACAGAATTTAAAAAAAGAAAAAATTTTTCTTCTTTGCTCATGTGGTGCGTGCATGTATGTGATTAACAAATAACATTTCACATAAAAATATGAATTTTTGGCTTCTCCCCATCCTGCCAAGATAACAAATAAGTTGGAGTTGAGATATGGTTGTCCCCTCTGGCAATGCATGCTTTCTGGATTTCCACCTGGCCAGCTTCAGTCATTTATGGAAACTCTTCAGCACTGGAAGTGTTTGAGTTTCCAAATCCTCGTGTAATAGTATCATGTCACTTCACTTGTACATTGCAGCCTATACAATGTGTCAGTGCACCCCCGGACTGTCTCTAAATACACCATGAGCTCTATATCCATGCAGCTGTATCCTCACTATGTATCTCCCTCTCTGTCTCTCTCTGTGTCTCTGTCTCACACACACACATGATGGAGGAATTTGCCTTTGCTTGTTCCTTTCTTCCCCTGCCCCCTCTCATTTAGCTCTCTCCACATAATCCCTTTCTTGTAACCTTCATCTCCACAATGTAGGAATTTAGCATGCTCTCTACCCAACCGTATTAATAAAGCACTTAAAAATATGCAATTTTATTCAAGATTATTTATCTAACTATCTCTACTGAAGTGCTACTTCGGCAGCTCTTTACACACAGCAGGTTCCCTGGGGGCAGCTTTGGGAGTCCGACAACACTGACTGAACTGCAGGGCCAAGGATGCCAACTGAACACCCAAGTGCTGCCAGGCTCGTCATTGCAGCAAGGGGCACAGACAGGCACTCACAGAGGGCATTTGCCCCCAGGCTGAGCCATACAACCTAGCCTCGCTGCCCAGGAATCCTTTCCTACCCATGGCTGTTGCAAGAACTCTAATCTTATAATTGCAGCTTAGCGTTTGGGAGAGCCCAAAGCGATGAAGTCCGTCTTGGGTGTTTTCACTCCTTGCCTTAATGATGGATTAGTTCACATTCCTGATCCTCCCCTTATAGCAGGGTTTCTCCACAGCGAGATGATTTCTTCTTGTGGGGTTCTTTTGAACAGATGTTTAGCAGCATCCCTGGACTCAAGCCATTACATGCGGATACCATACAGTTGTGAAAACCAGTACTGACCTATGTCCCCTGGGGGCAAATTTACCTTGTTGAGAATCACTGCCTTATTGGGACACAGCACAGATGAGTTTTAGGAGAGCAAGCATTGCATCTGGTTTTGCTCACTGTTGTTTGTGAACACAAAGTAATTTCCCATTAAATACTTTATAAATGAATGATACTTTATAATCAGATGACACTTTATAACCAGTTAGAGCTGGAGATTTTATTCATCCCCAAAATAAAATGGAAAAACCACTGGTGATTGTAACTCACATTTGTTTTTCAGTGGCTAAGTCCTGTCTGACTCTGTGCTACCCCACGGACTGTAGCACACCAGCCCCCTCCCTCCCCATCCTCCACCATCTCTCTGAGTTTGCTCAAATTCATGTCCACTGAGTCAGTGATGCTATCTAACCATCTCTTTCTCTGCCACCCTCTTTTCCTCTTGCCCTCAATCTTTCCTGGCATCAGGGTCTTTTCCAGTGAGTTGGCTTTTTGCATAAGGTGACCAAAGTATTGGAGCTTCAGCTTCAGCCTCAGTCCTTCCAATGAATATTCAGGGCTGGTTTCCTTTAGGATTGACCTGTTTGATCTACTTGCAGTCCCAGAGGCTCTCAAGAGTCTTCTCCAGCACCATAGTTCAAAAGCATCAATTCTTTGGTGCTCAGCCTTCTTTAACTCACATATTAGGATGGAAATCAAGGGCTCCTTCTCATTTCCCTCTCCCACCATCATTATCAAAAGAGTTCAATAAAAGTTTGCTGATTCAAAGCCTAAATCATCATTAGGACTCTCTTAACTGAGTATGTGCTGTGTGGGAGTTCTAAATAGGTGCTATCATTTAATTTAAGTTCCCTGATGACTCATTGAAGTAGGTAATAGCAACCAGATTTCACCAATGGGGAAAGTGGAAACCAGAGAGGTAATTTTAAGTAATTTGTCCAAGACCACACAGCTATAAAGTAGTGGAGACTTGATTCAGATCTTGTTGTTCAGGATCCCCAGAATCTTCTTTTCTCTCTGCACTTTATTGGTTCCCTGTATTCTGCTCCCTGATGGACATGAGTTTGAGCAAGCTCCGGGAGTTGGTGATGGACAGGGAAGCCTGGCGTGCCGCAGTCCATGGGGTCGCAAAGAATCAGACACGACTGAGCGACTGAACTTGAACTGACTGATTCTATCAAAGCTCAATGCAGAGCAACATGAATAACATGAATGCAAAGGTTTAATGTTCAAAAGGTCAAGTAGACTTGACCAAATTTCCCATTATATTCATTTTGGGGGGAAAATGGATTAAAAAAAAAAAAGAACCCCTTGGTTATAACTTCATGTTCACTTGAAAAAGAGAAGTGAGTGTTTTATAGATCCATAGCTTCATATTACCTATTGCATTGGGAGACAAAGAAAAAGATGGATGGAGTGGGGCAAAGAGTATAATAATATTGCAAGGTTTTATATCGAAGGGTCAAGTGAGGAGAAGCTGAGTGGGAAGGATGGGAAACAGAAGGCTAAGAAAGAAGAACTCATGAGAGATGTATCTAAACTATTTTAAGAAATGGTTAAGGAGCTCAAGGAGAAATATAAAGAAGGAAGCACTCTAAAAGGTCAGAAAAAGTAGTCAAGTAAGAAGCAAAGTAATTTAAACATAAAAAGAAAAAAAAAGGCTGCAGCTACTTCTTTCATGCTTCAGAAAGCATTAGTCTTAAACCTTGCAGTGTCCCAATAATTCATTGCAATCTTCTGCAAGATACTAAAGTAGTTCACAAAGACATACTTTTTCCCCCCTAAACTGATGAATCCCTGAGATGGTCCAAATTTCCTCAAAAATGAAATGAAACTGCTAAGCTTTCTGTACATTAACCTTAAAGATAATGATGTGTTGGAACTTGCCCTATAAAGGACGTATGGAGATGGCCTGGTTACATTTTCTTATCTTTTGTAGGTGACTCCATTATTCAGAGATAGATACTTGAAAATATTAGTGTCATGAGATGAAAAGGAAGGAACGGAAGAGAAATTAAGAGAAAATATCCTCTTCATGCCGTTCTTTTTCTCCTCCATTCATTCGTTTACTCCACTATTTTTTCCCTCCCCCGCTGGGAATCAGTCATTGTATCAGGCAATGTATGAGCCACTTGAGAAATAAGAAATAAGCAAAAAAGAAACAGCGCCTTCTCCCTTGGGGCTCATGACCTAGAGGACAAGGCAGAAAAGAATACAATAATTACTCTTATGTGTGTTGGAGAAGGGTCTGTATTTCTGCATTCACACCTCATTCTGGCTCAACATTTCCGCTTTCACAGTGAACCGATTTACCAGCCTGACTTTCAGATCCACAGATCAGGTACTGGATCAGCTTGTTATGGAGAAGAGGTCACCCAACAGGACAGAGAGAAGCGCAGTGTGGCAGATTTGGCCCCCAGTCAATGTCGGACAGGAAGGCTGGGTTGGTTTTATTACCCAAACCAAGCAATGAAGTTGCAATTCTCCTACTGGCTTCTGCTGTGTTCACTCAGGAACTTGTTCCTGAAAATCAGTCAAGACACTGGAGATGAGGAGAGAGCCCCTTGGAGTAACAAGTGACCTTACGATCCCTGAAGTCAGCCAGCATGAATGCACTGTTGCATTGCTGCTCTCTGGACTTAAAACTTTCTCCCCAATTTTTCTTCAGTTTATTTATACCCAGAAGAATCGTTACTGCACAGGGCAGGTCATTTTATTCCTAGACCTACCTGACAGTTTCTCACTTTAGGAAAACAAGTTTGTTCTTGCCAAAGTTGCTGGTTGTAATTCGTTCCCTCTGAGACCGCAGGCAACCGTCTCCTGGTCTTTGGAGATACAGGGTCCAAAAGACCCCTGAGTCCCAGAATTAGGATTTACCTTCCACGAAACCTGAGCAAACACTCTGAGCACTAGGGGGCTTTTGATTAAACAGAAAATGTTCTTCATGATCTACTTTTTCAGAATTCAGTATGAGCTAAGTGTGGTTATCTGGGTCATGTGGGTTTTGTCCACATAGTAGCAGAGAGACTACTAAAGACCCAACTCCCATCCAGTCAACAGAACGATCCAGGGAGTTAGAAAGTGTTTGTTTTCTGGGCAAAGAGTGATAGGAGGTCTTGTACCTAGGCATGTGCATATCCTTGAACCCATCAGAATGAGTCAGAAATGGACTACTGTGATTAGAGAAATGGACTACAGTATTAGAGAATTCATATGGGTAATGATGGGCTAATATCTACGCCCACTACTCTGCAGCCTCTAAGGGCAAGTAGTTTATCCAATCATCATCCTAGCCGAACTCACAGGGTTCAAAGGGGTTCTTCAGGAAGTTTAATATGCAATTTTAGCATTACCCTACAACTCAGCAATTTCAGTGCTAGGTAGATACCCCTGAAGAACTGAAAACAGAAAGTCATACAAATACTTGTCCGTGAATGTTCATGGCAGCATCACTCACAAGAGTTAAGAGCTGGGAACAATCCAGGTGTCCATCAATGAATGAATGGAGAAGCCAGCTGTGGTTTATACACACAACGGGATACGAATCAGTCATTAAACAGGAATGAAGTACTGACACTCTACCACATGGGTGAACTTCAAAAACATGACGTTGAGTGAAAGAGGCCAGACACAGGAAGTCACACCTTGTATGATTGCACTTATGTGAGATGGTCACACTAGATGAATCCATAGAAATAGAAAGCTGATTAGTGGTTGCCTGGGGCAGTGGGGATGGGGGTGAGGAGAACCTGCTTAATGCCTTTGGGGTTTTCATTTGGGATGATGAAATATGTTGCATCTAGACAGAGGTGACGGTTGCACAGCATTGTGAATGCACTGAATGCCCCTGAATTGTTCGTGTTAATTAAAAAGTTAATAATTATATTGTGAAGTGCAAGTTGCTCAGTCGTGTCCAGCTCTTTTTGACCCCATAGACTATATAGTCCATAGAATTCTCCAGGCCAGAATACTGGAGTGGGTAGCCTTTCGCTTCTCCAGAGGATCTTCCCAACCCAGGGATCAAACCCAGGTCTCCCACATTGCAGGCAGATTCTTTACCAGCTGAGCTATCAGGGAAGCCCCAATAATTAAATTAAATAATGGTTAAATAGTTATTTAAAAAAAAAAAAGCAGAGACCATAGGGGAAATATGTAACTTGCATGAGCCACATGTTTGATTTTTGCTGGAAGGGCAAGATTTGCCTATGTCTTTGTGTGATGGCAAGGTTCAGACAAGCTAATGGTTCTTGGAAGCTGCTAGTGGCTTAATAAATAATGAACATATAACCCCATGCACTTGCCAAGACACCCGTATGCACATTGGCACTCAAATAATTCCTACTCACTAGAGTTACTTTGAAGATTGAGATAACATATATAAGGAACTTAGCTGCCACATGTTGAGCAAATTCGTCAAATCTATGTCCCCTGTTTCTCAACAATTATTATTCTTTTCATCTCCGCATCAGTCAGGGTGCCACTGCCCTTTCCTGGACAACTGTGAAGGGCTGTATTCTCTACTACTTGTTTTTCGGAGGTTTTTTTTTTTTTTTTTTACTTTTTTTTTTTCATTTTTAAAAATAATTTATTTATTTTTAACTGAATGACAATGACTTTACCATATTATGTTGGTTTCTGCATCAACATGAATCAGCCATAGGTGTACACATGCCCCTCTCTCTTGAGCCTCCCTCCCACCTCCCACCCCATCCCACCCTCTAGGTGTCACAGAGCACCGGTTTGAGGGCCCTGAGCCACACAGCAAATTCCCACTGGCTGTTTGACATATGGTAATATGTATATTTCCTGCTTCTATTCTCTTTGCTTCTTCTTGATTCTTCTCACAGCGGCCACCGAGTCTACCCCAGATCACATGTACGCCTAAAATCCCCCCCTGCACTTAAAGTTAATTCCAACCACCTTCATATAAACCCCTCAAAGTCTGGCTACTGCCAACCTCCCTAAATCAATCTCTTCTTTTTTCTCATTCTCATCCTGTTGGCAGTGACGTGTCCCAAGCTGGCTACGGTCCAGATCTAAGTCACCTCTCCAAAGATCTTCTCTACAGCTCAATAGTATTCCATTGTATAGATGTACCACATTTTCTTTATGTCATCTGTCAGTGAACATTTTGCTTCTATGTAAATAGTGCTGTGATGAACATCAGGTTTCATCTGTCTGTTTGAATTATGATCGTCTCAGAGCATATGCCTAGTAAATAAAAATTAAAAAGAAAAAGAACTTTTGGAAATTAAAAAAAAAGGCCTTCTCTAACCACCCTTTGCAAGCTAGTGACTCTACAACTTCTTTATTCTTTGCCAGGGCACCCTATTGCTTCAAAACCTTTCTTACCACTTATAATTTAAAGGAAAGAGTTTATTTTATATTGGAGTATAGCCAATTAACAATGGTGTGATAGATTCAGGCGAACAGCAAACAGCCTCAGCCTTGCATATACATGTATCTATTCCTATACATGTATCCAAACGCCCATTCCTTCCAGGCTTCCACATTGAGCAGAATTCCATGTTCTATACAATAGATCTTTGTTGGTTATCCATTTTAGATATAGCAGTGTGTATATGTCCATCCCTTACTCCCTTCCAACTATCCCTTCCTCCCATCCTTCCCCCCTGGCAACTATAAGTTGGTTCTCTAACTGATTCATTTATTTTTTTCTTTGTCTTATTCATGAATGCAGCTCTGCTGCCTAACACAGGGCTTGATATAGAGTAAGCCCTCCCATCAGAGCTTGTTAAATGAGATCCGTGCACGCAAATTATCATTATTATAGTCCTGAAATTGCTACAAACTCTGCTTTGCCTTTAAGTATGCACTGATGGAATGCTTAAAGGTATACACATATACTTTGCCTTCTGGATATCCCTCTTTCCCTAGCCTGCGCCTTTTCAGCGGGCAATGTGACTTTAGCACAAGGTGACAGCCTGACGAACTTTGAACCCTTCTTTTATTTATTACGTGTGTCTCAGACAGACTTGGCAATATTTGAGAATTTATTAAATGACAATTTTCCCTTCCACTTCTTTCTCTAGTTTATTTTGCCCAACACAATCCTATTAAGGGAAAAGCTAATTGACCACAAGCTTCCTTTCTGCTGAGCTTAGCCAAAAAGTCAATCACTGCTCAACGGGAGCTCTCCTGACTGTTTAGCCAATGGACAAATTTCCATCTTGACTGGCTTGGCTGGTCCTAAGAGAATAGATGGGAATGTGCTGAATTCTATTTTGATACATTCCAGTTTCAGCAAAACTGAGACTACCCCAAGGAGGCAGAGGATCATGAAGAAAGAGCAGTGTGGAAATTCATCCATGAGGATGCTTATTCTGTTGCCATGGCATTCAGCTCTGTGCAGAAGAGAATTTTCTGTTGCCCTATACCCTTGTTGGGCTTCCCTGGTGACTCAGACGGTAAAGAATCTGCCTGCCAACGCAAGAGACCTGGGTTCGATCCGCAGGTCGGGAAGATCCCCCTGGAGAAGGGAATGGCAACCAACTCCAGTATTCTTGCCTGGAGAATTCCATGGACAGAGGAGCCTGGTGGTCTACAGTCCCATGGAGTCACAAAGAGTCAAACATGACTGAGTAGCTAAAGACTATATATACCCTTGTCAGATATGTGGGTCATGGTGATCAAGTTGTGACATGCCGCAAGTTTTCCTATGCTGAAGGCAAGCATTCCCAGATCAATAAAAGATAACCCTTCTAGGGGGAATAAAAAAGACTAACTCCTTGATAGTTTAGCTTCTAGCAAGCTAAATTACATATAGCATATGTATATATACATATATAACATGTTACATATAACATGGAAATGTAAGAGTGAACTAGGACAGGAAATTCAATTGCTTTTGGTTCTACCCATTTGCCAGCAAAACCACAGGTGAGAAAGACTATCTATCCTTGGATAGTGACAGGTAGAGCCAGCACTAAGTCCAGTCCCCAGAAAAGAAGGGGGACAGCCTCAAGCTTGCCCCTTCCCAGGTGGTGCCATGGTAAAGAATCCACATGCCAGTGATGCTGAAGACACAAGAGACTCGGGTTCAATCCCTGGGTCAGGAAGATCCCCTGGAGAAGGGAATGGCTACCCACTCCAGTATTCTTGCCTGGAAAATTCCAGGGACAGAGGCTCCTGGCAGGCTACAATCCATGGAGTCACAAAGAGTCAGACAGGACTGAGCTCACACACACACAGCCTCGAGCTTTTGTTCTCGGCCTGATATATAAACATCATGTTCTAGGTCATAGCAGCACTTAAAATGAAGTTTTCTAGATGCAAATTGTAAAATAATAATAATAATACAGAAAGAAAAACAGCAAACTTGCTGTCTCACCAAACCCTCCCAAATACCTTGACCTGAACGGAGAAATCAGAAGCCAGTAATAGACTGCATTCAAAGGCATTTTCAATTTCAAAAAAAAAGCAGGGCACCCCATTTTGGTACATGGATGTTTTTTAGCATTTAATAGAGAGAAAATTTATACATCCCATGAGAATTATTCACGAACATCTCCCAATTCCATTTTCAGAGACCTATTGTAGACTTGCTTTTATAGCTATAGCTTGGATCCAAGAAATTTATTTCTCCCGCTGCAGTCTGAAAAAGGGAATGTCTAATGAGTTTTTGCTAGGCGAGTCAAAGTGTCAGGGTGGAATTCTTCTTCGCAAGACATGCTTCACTGGAAGGAAGAATGTAAAGCAGGAAAGGTTCTTTAAGAGGCATATAAATCTACACATCGGTAGCAGTCGCACTAATAATAAACATTCATTTGGCGTCGTATATTTTCAAAGTGCTTTAAAGTGTTGGCATTCCTTAGGAGAGGAGAGTTCTGGGATACACATTTTCATTTCCCATTTAAAAGATGGGTGATACAGGAAGTCAGCAACTTGTTCAAGTTCTGCAAAGTGGAGGAACCGGCCTGACCATCCTCAGTGGAATTTCTGGCTCTTGGCTTAGATCAGGTTTTGCATCCAAGAGGCCCAGGGAAGAGTTTCTGGCAGGCTGAGCTGAAAGGGAGGGATAGAGAGATACAGTAGCAGCTCGTTGTGGTTGAAAGATCTTCATTTCTGAAATGTAGACATTGTGAACTAACAAGGAGAAGCTAGTCATTTGCAACACTGTTTGAACTTCTGTCTCTTTGTCACTTACATATTAGGAAGGAAACATGCATAGTAGAGGGTGGGGACTGCCTACTGGACTGCCTTTCGCTCTTTAAGCTGATGAACAAACCTTTTTTGAAATGAATATGATGCTGCCCCCTCATGTGGCAGTAAGATGCCAATATCCTATTGGGATTTCCCTGGTGGTGGAGTGGTTAAGACTCCTTGCTTCTATTGCAGGGGGCATGTGTTTGATCCTCAGTTGGGGTTGTCGGGGAACTAAGAACCCCGTAAGCTGCACAGTGTGGCCAAAAAAAAAAGAATATCCTGTTTCAGGATGGAGAGAAGCCCTCCGGTTTTCCTTCCTGGCAATTTATTTATTTAAAATTGCTCAATTAATACATGTAAATCCATGGCTGATTCATATCAATGTATGACAAAACCCACTGGAAAAAAAAATAATAAAAAAAATAAAAAATAAAAATAAATAGCTTGTAAAAAAAAAAAAAAAGAAAATTTAGATCTAAGCAATGCCCTATGTCAGCATGCACTAAAAATAATGCTTTATTATCACCATTCCAGTTTTTACACTTGAAGGCTATTAATCAATGAGGCAGCACAGATCCATGTGAATATCGATCACTGTCTCATGGCCCTCCTGTGAATGCTCTCCCTTAATGACAGCCAGTTTCAATATTCATTGGGAAAGGTGTTTTCTGAATTGCACCACAGCTGATTAGTAACTGGAAGGATTTAGGTAGAATGTGAGCATCTTGTTTAAATAAACCCTCAGATCAGAAAGAGCCTGGCTTTTGTCTATCTGGACTTGGCTCCACTCTTAAGCATCTCAGAAACTCAAGCCTTTTCTTGTTTGTTTGTGATTTATATTGGACAGCTAAACAACGCTCCTCTTAAGCCTTCATTTTCTCAGATTTAATAACTCAAAATCAAAGCACATACTCAAGTGTTGTACTTTAGATCTCTGTGTGTGAAAGTATTAGTCGCTCAGTCGTGTCTGAATTGCGACCCCATGGACTGTAGCCCGCCAGGCTCCTCTGTCCATGGTATTTCTCAGGCCAGAATACTGGAGTGGGTAGCCTTTCCCTTCTCCAGGGGATCTTCCCAACCCAGGGATCGAACCCGGGGCCTCCTGCATTGTAGGCAGATTCTTTACCATCTGAGCCACCAGGGATATCTAATCAGGAGCCCAGATAGTCCATATTCAGGGTGAACCAGAGTTAATAGGACCTATTTAACACCATATTGCTTTAACTCAATTTTGGGAGAGGGGAATGTCACATATGCAAAAAGTATAGCAATACCCCCCTTCTTGTTGTGTCTGAAGTCCTATGACCTCTTTGCAGTGGTTCCAAGACTGCATGGCATGCAGCCACCAGCTCCTCTTTCAGTTGCTGTAGAACCTGGCAGAGTGTCCTTCTGCTCTGGAGCTCCCAGATGCAGCCACCCCATCACCCTTAAGATGCCACTGTTGGCTTTTTGCCCATCTGTTTTTGTAATCTCATGAACTGCTATCTCTCAAGTGGGAGTATCTTCCGATGTAAGGCAGCATATTGCAGTCTGCTTCCCCAGTACTGATCTTCTATGTGGCTTTTGGTGGTCGTTTGTAGGACTGGTAGAGTGACTTTCTATTTTTAAAACCCTCAGCCACAACAGGCATGGCACGGCGTTCAGTGCCCTGAATTATTCAGCCGTCGTTGAAAAGACAGTCAGGGCTAAGGCCGACTCTGGCCATCATATCTGGATTTGTCCACATGTCTCTTTCTCGGCAAAGAGCAGGGCCATCGAAAGCACACGGGAGTGAGGGGGTGGTGAAAAGTCTGGTTTTCTTTCTCTCGTACGCCTGTTGTTGGTCAAACAGCACCATGCATGAGCCAATCGCCTCTGTCTCATGGCCCTCCTGTAAATGCTCTCTCTTAAGGACAGCCAATTTCAGTGTTTATTGGGAAAGGTGTTTTCGGAATTGTGGTTTCGATACCAGGTGCATCTAGGAAGGGCTGGCTTGGGGAGAGGCAAGCCCTACTTTCCCTAGAAGAGGTTCTTGTCTCACCCATCAGCCAGATTCTGGAGAGGTGGGGTTTGGGGAGGGCCAGCTGCTTCCCAGACTTTCCAGGGACAGCCATGCAGCAGCCAACACAAATGTCAGAGGGAAAGCTGGAGTGCCAGACGCCATCACCGAAAATAGCTTCCCCCTGTCTGGCATCTGGGTACTTGCCCTGTCCTGCAGAAGACGGCGGCACACTGGTCTTCAGGTCCAGCTGGGACCATGAGCCCCTCTGCCCTTCCTTCCTCCACATCTCCTCAGCATTTGGATGGGTCAACAGAGGACAGAATAGACTTTGGTCATGCCCTTCATCAAGCGTTCTGTACATGCAGGCATGCTCAGTCATGTCTGACTCTGCAACCCCATGGACTGTAGCCCACCAGGATCCTCTGTCCATGGAATTTTCTAGGCAAGAATACTGGAGTGAGGTGCCATTTCCTACTCCAGGGGATCTTCCCAACCCAGGGATGGAACCTAAGTCTCCTGAATTGGCAGGTGGAGTCTTTACTGCTGAGCTACCTGGAAAACTCTTGTTCTGTACATAACATTGATAATTAATAATAACAATATAAATAGATCCTTATGTAACTTGGTCTACGGACTGGGCACTGCTCTAAATGCTGCAGAGATTGTAACTCATTTATATATTTGTTTTCTATCTACAAGTCTCATTAGCCAAAAGCAGAATAGAAAAAGAAAAGTAAGGAAAAAAAAAAACCAAATAATTCAGACTCCAGAGTTGGACTCACTTGCTTAATATCCTGGTTCTGCCTGTTTTCATGTGTGTGACTTTGGAAACGAAAGTCTGCTCTCTGCCCTGGCGCCAACTACCCTTCTGTAAATTCTTGAAAGAGACCTGCTCCTGCCCTCCACATGGCCTTTGCAAAGGCTGCTTCCTCTGCCCAGAACAGTTACATTGTTCTTTTTTAGATGAACCTCCCTCATCCTTCTAGGATTCCCTAGTGGCTCAGTGGTAAAGAATCCGCCTGTCCATGCAGGAGACCTGGGTTCTATCCCTGGGTGGGGAAGATCCCCTGGAGGAGGGCATGGCAGCCCACTCGTGTTCTTGCCTAGAGAATCCCATGGACAGAGGAGCCTGGCAGGCTGCAGTCCATGGGTTCGTAGAGTCAGACACGACTGAGGCAACGAAGCACGCACGCGCGTGCGCGCACACACACACAACCACACACACACACGTGTGTGCACGTGTCCTAACCTTGGCCCAAGCATCACATTGTTAGAGAGCCCCGCTTCTGTTCTCCCCACCTTCCACATCTTCCAAATTCTCAATCTCTCAAAGATAGATATGCATTTCCCTCCATCATCCTTTCTTCTTTCTTGTCATTCCCAAAACACATGGTTTGCTACCACCATGGGGCAACTTTTCCTTTTATGTAGGGACTTTGAGATGATCTCTGGAAAAGAAGATCATCTGCGTAAAGCCTTAAAAAAATGCCTTCAGTGGCCAGTCAAGATCATTCTGTGTGTGTGAAAGAAAAGATGAAATCAGAAAACACTATTTAGAGGCACTATTACCCTCTTTTAAGACTGTGACAGTGTATTTGTCTTAGATTTGAGTGTTTTACTATCCTGAACCCTTGATATAGATGGTTAGCTTATTAAAACGTGCTGAGGTTTTATGTGTGTTCCTTTGAATCAGCAATAATTCACTTAAGAATAAAAATGGGGCCTATGGCTTGCAGGAAGGAAATAAATGTCATTTATATTCATCTGACTACTTGAAACTACGACTTGAACTGAGTCCATATGGCTCAATGTGCTAAAAGGAAAAATTTCTCAGTGTCGACTAGTATTTTAATTTTCATGGAATTCCAAAGCTCCCTCCTTGTTGAAACTACAAGGTTTAATATTAATAATAATAATGATAATAATAATAAAAATTTGTGGAACATTATATATCAGACACTGATCAACTGCTTTACATGTATTAATTCAGTGATCTCCATAAAATATTTAGTCACACTTATAAATCATCATTCATATTTTGGAGCTGGGGAAGCTAAAGCACTAGCATTTTATTTTTAAATCTCCATTTGATACATATTATGTGTGAGAAACATGTATGTTAAAAGATAAGTATGTTATGTTATATTAATTTCTATACAAGAATATTGTTTTCTTAAGGTTTTTATTCTGATAAAGATGTTACCTTAAAAAAAAAAAAAAAAAAAGATGTTACCTTAAATGTTTTTAAGAGGCAAAAGTATTTTTCTTCATGTGACATTTTTACTTTTTTTCACACCTTGTCTCACAATTGCCTTAACGTATAGCAATATCAGTTTGGGCTATGATGAAAATGAAGCCATGAGGTTTGGGTTGGAGAAGCAATTTATTTTTTTATCATGAAGCAGAGTTTTTAGTATTTTTATCAGTTTGCCTTTTCAGGTTAAAGGGGCCAAGAAAGAAGTATCTGTTGCATTTTGAACCTGAGAAACCCACCAGAGGACTGATGGTTCAGAATTCCAGAACAAATCACCCCAGCTCTAACATAAAGAGCAACAGAGTTTTCATACTCATTGACTGAGTCTGGGCACTTCTGTTTCAATGCTGGTATTTATTTTAATTCCTCTCAGCTGAGTGTGGCCCAGTCAAGGATCGAATCACCTCCTGGCCCCTTGAACTATCTTGGAAAAAGCCAGTGATTCCCTGTAGCATTAGGGAATTTGAAGTTCACTGGGCAGGTTATGCATTCCAGTTTCTACATGCGGTTGTTTAATTAAAGCCTCTGGTTCATTCCAGATGACTAACATATTTTTGAACAGGATATTTCAAAAGTTAGTACAATTTCATAGCTAAAACTTGTATGCCATGGATCTTGATGGATTTGGTTTGGGTTGGGGCATTGCAAGAGGGTTCTTTACAATGTTTTGTTGTATCTGGAAATTATAGTAAAGAAAATGTATGTCTGTTCTTTATTTCCACCATTTCTTCAGTAAGACTGCATTATGAACAAAGCCACACCTGGAAAACAATACAAATGGGTAGACTGAACTGTATGTAAACCTACACACAAACACACATACACTATACATTTTTATATATACACACACACACATACACTATATATACATATATATAGTGTATGTGTATAGTATATGTGTGTGTGTATATATGTATGTAGAATATTCTATGAACTAAGGAGTCTGTCAGGCTACAGACTATGGGGTCACGAAGAATCAGATGCAACTGAGCAAGCGCGTACACACACACACACACGTGTGCACACATGCACACACACGCACACATGTGTACACATGCACACATGCACACACACGTGCACGCACGCACACACAGCACACACACACACACATTTATGGGCATCCCTGGTGACTCAGTAGTATAAAATCTGTCTGCCATGCAGGAGGCATGGGTTCAATCCCTGGGTCAGGAAGATCCCCTGGAGAAGGAAATGGCAACTCACTCCAGTATTCTTGCCGGGGTAATCTCATGGACAGAGGAGCCTGATGGACTACAAAGTCCATGGGGTTGCAAAATATTTGGACACGGCTTAGCAGCTAAACAACAACAAGGATATATACTTATACACACTATGCATGGGTATGTTCACCTCCACATTCCTCCTCTCTCCCTCCTAAAATGGACAGAGAGATATGGATATTGAGATATTGATAGACAATACATGTGTACATAAAATACATATATATAATGTATACAGTTATATTGGTAAGTTATATGTATATATAATATATGTGACATGTAACTCTATAAATACATGAGTGTATATATACAAAAATATGTGTATCTCTCTGTGTATATATACATATATATATTTAGAATTCCTCAACTTTTGCACTATTGATGCTTTGTATTAAGAATTCTTTTGTTTAAAAAAAAAAGAATTCTTTTTTTGAGCAGAGTCTGTCTTGCACATTATAGAATGTTTAGCAACATCCTTGGCCTCTACCCATTGTATGCCATTAATATCATCATGTATATCCCAGTCATAACAATAGAAATATCCCTCTGGGCACTGCCAAATGTCAGGAGAAGGGATTCCCCCCACAACATAAGAACCACTGTTCGTTCACTGCTACCCACATACAAACACGTTCGTGTACATGTATATTATATATATACTCTAACAGAGAAACTGTGGTTTTCTAAGTAGTTTATCAGTTGTTTGGTTGCTAAGTCATGTTTGACTCTTTGCGACCCCATGGACTGCAGCACACCAGGCTTCCCTGTCCATCACCATCTTCCAGAGTTTACTCAAACTCATGTCCATTGAGTTGGTGATGCCATTCAACTGTCTCATCCTCTGTCGCTGGGAAAGACTGAAGGCAGGAGGAGAAGGGGATGACAGAAGATGGGTTTATCAATGGACTGACCAAAACATTCACCCCACATTCAGGGACATGATTGCACACCAATGGCTGAATAAAATAAATGAAAAAATGAATACTAATAACAAGCAGAGCATATTATCATGGGAAAAGCAGGTACCTTTGCAGCTGAGACAAGGGCTGTGCCCTGCGACAGCTGTGTGTCCTTGGGCAAGTAACCAGACCTTTCTGAGCCTGAGTTTGCTCATCTATGACATCTTGATTGTTTTGCAAAATGTATGGAAAACAATGATGCAGAAGGCAGAAAGCGGCTAAGAGATGTGTCAAAATGCAGACAAGGAAAAGCATTCCCAGCATCTGGGCATGAAAAGAATAATTGGAATGCTGGAGAGCTTCCTAATCCCCTTTTCCCAAATGTACCCTACTCCCCCAAACAGAACCCAGTCCTGTCACATTTCTTTAAAGGCTCATTGGCCACAGGAAGCTCTAGAACTCCCTGCCCATGAAAGAGAGGCTGCCCATCTGGGTTGAAGGACTTCCTGGTACAAGAAACATGAGCTCTTCCATCTTACCACTTGCTGAATCCATGGATAGGGTGTGCCTCAATCCGCATCCTCAGTCCCGCATACACTGGAGAAATAGGATGCTCCAAATTGCATCACAGCTCAGGCATCTGAAGGTCCCCTGGCCCCGGGTTGGGAAAAAGCTGAACAAACCATCAGAAGCAACATCTGCGAGGATGCTCAGCACCCAGTCAATTCACTCAGACATGAACACTTCTTGATTGGCCTCCCCTCGGCCAGTGGGACTGGATTTCTGTTTGAGGCTTTGGCCACATGTACGGCTGATGTGGTTGGACCGACTCATTGTCTGATAGAACTAACTGAAGTGCTCAGCTGGATGGTTCATCTGTTGATTCAGACCTGATTATCTTGGCCAGTTATGGACAGCGCCGCTGAGATCGTTGGGGGTCTGTGGCCAGGTGCAAATGATGCTTCTTGTCCTGCTTGTGGGGCCGTAACTTCCCCTCCTCTCTAGCACCTTCATCTTATTCCTTCTTCTGTTGTCTTCCTCCCCTTCATGCAACTTGATTTTGAGAATGTCAAGCTCTGGAAATCTTTTTTAAATATAAATAGATAGTAAAATGATGTATTATCTTTGTGGTGCACTTAAAATGTTAGGAATGCCAATATAAAATATACTTGAAGGCTTTCATGAAAACTGTCACGCAGCCATTGCTAAATCAGAAAGTGAATGCTCAGCGAACATTTATCCATCTCTTACCACGTACCCGCAACTATGCCAGCCCTTGGTTTGAATTCAAGTTTCAAATTATCCTCCAGATAAGCCCATGAGTTATGGGTTGACATTTTCCTTGTTTTGCAGATGAGGAAAATCGAGGCTTAGATTGTTCACACACTGTGCAGCTGAGCCAGAGGCAATGGCAGGCAATTGACTCCATATACTTTTATTTTTAGTGATGATGCTCTGTTCTTGGATTTCACGTGATCAAAGGTTGCAATTTCAGTGTTAGAATCAGGAGAACCTCTGAAGTCACATTAAAAAACTCTGTTTGGGTGCCTAACATGCTTTTCCTTCTTCTTGTTCAGAATGTTCATAGCTTTTAAGTCGATGTCTCAAAGTGGTCTTCGCATTCTCAACAAGATTAAAAGTAATCATTAGGGACTTCCCTGACAGTCCAGTGGTTAAGACTCCACACTTCCAATGCAGAGGGTGGAGGGTTTGATCCCTGATTAGGGAAACTAAGATCCCACATGCCACATGGCATGGCCAGAAAAGCAAAAATTAAAAAATATATATATCCACATGTACCCCATATTACTATGCTTTGCTTCATTGTGCTTCACAGATATTGTAGGTTTTACACAGTGAAGGTCTGTGGCAACACTGCATCAGGCAAGCCAATGGGTGTCATTTTTTTCAACAACATTTGCTTACTTCATATCTCTGTGCCACATTTTGGTAATGCTCACAATGTTTTAAAACCTCCATCAGCAAAAAAGATTACGACTTGCCAAAGTCTGAGATGACAGTTAGGCCTTTTTAGCAATAAAGCATTTCAGATTAAGATATGCACATTGTAATTTTAGACACAATACTATTGCACACGTAATACACTACGGCATTGTGTAAACATGATTTTTATATGTACTGACAAACTAAAAAAAAAATCACACGCCTTGCTTTATTTCAATGGACTAGAACCAAGCCCATACTATCTCTGAGGAATTCAGTATATTAGAACTTTTTTTTCTGTTTTATCCGTCATTCTCTGGCTCAATTTGAGACAGCAACATCATTATCAATGGACGTCTCCTTTAGGGAAAAAAAATGTAAGAGTAAGCACACATCTATGGAAATGTAGCTTTCATCTCTTTTTTAGAATGTGTTCTAGCAAGATGCCAGAATAACCACAAGAATTAAAAATCCTTTATGTATGTGGGCTCAGTCACCTTAGTCATGTCTGACTCTTTGCAGTCCTATGAGCTACAGCCAGGCTTCTCTGTCCATGGGATTCTCCAGGCATGAATACTGGAGTGGGTTGACGTGCCCTCCTCCAGGGGATCTTCCTGGCCCAGGAATTGAACCTGCATCTCCTTCGGTTCCTGCATTGCAGACAGATTCTTTACTGCTGAGCCACCAGGGAAACCCCCAAATCCTACTGTTTTATATTAAATATGCTCTAGTCTTTATAATCATCTTGATTTGCAAAGTTGCTGGGTTCTTCAAATCCCAAAGATACACCTTCTCAGGTCAGGCTGAGCCTTTTCCTTGAGCGAGCCGCTTCGGCACACAGCTCTTACTCCTTGTCATGTTGAGATCGAGTTTGGCCATCCTCTTTGCACAGATCATATTCAATTTTCTTAAGTGGGAGTGTATTTTTGGCATGCTTTCATGAGAATCAGGGCCAACCGCAGCTTTGGGTTGCGATGCTACAGGGTACTTTAATCAGCTCACTACGGGCTTGGCCTAGGGCTCTGGTTGTCGTGAATATTCAGCGGAAGTCACCGCTGAACACTGCAAATCTCTGGCTTGTTATCCAGGGGTTCTCTCCACTTCTCAGGCACTTTCCTCCTAGGAGCTGGGAAGTGATCGTATCTGAAGGAGGCAGCCTGGGTGTCATAAAGCACTTGGCTGTCCCTGTCTAGTTTCCATGATAGGGGTAAGGCTAGACATTCCTTCATAGTAAGAGAAGTGTCTGTATCCCATGGGAAGCTAACCGGAAAGCTATGGAGCCTTCAGGGTGGGGTCACAGGAGGGGTCCAGAGGGACCATTACAGAGAGGAGGACTCAGGTTCATTTGACCCTGAAGGTTGATGTTTTAGCTCCAGCGTGCATTTTGACACAGGAATAATGCCAGATTTTCTGATTTTTTTTTCCCCCAAGAAAGTCTAAAAATGTTTCTTTTAACCTATTCATTTAAAAATCCGACTTCTGATGTAATTCTTTATACCTTACCTGAGCCAAACAAAGCATGCCTATAGGGAGTCAGTGTGCTTTTGGGGTCACCGATTAGAGATCACGAGAGAACATTTTGATTAAAAACATGTTTTCACACTCAAAAAAAAAAAAAAAAAAGAAAAGAAAGAAAGAAATCAGAAAAAAGAAACAATATTTTGAAATCTGGTCTTTATAATTTTTCTGAATGGTAGCACATTAATTTTTTGGAGTGCTATCCCAAGGCTGAGTCTTATATTTTTCTTTGTGTGTTGCAAGCTGTTTGCTTACTAGTTTAAGGATATTCAGGATCAGTTAAGTTTGTGTTTTTGTTTTTTTTTAAACTTCAAGTTGACTGTCCATTAATCTTTCATAGCGCCTTAGACAATACTTCATACACTCAGGCAATGCTTCCCAGTTCACCAATTACTTTCCCTTTGGGTTTATCTAATTTAATCCCTATAGCCTTGCAAATTGATACTCCAATCTCCCAGCCCATTGCAACTTGAAACAATTCGGCAAACACAATTAGTCCATCCTTGGGGAAAAAAAAAAAGAAAAAATGTATAGATTTCATTGTAAATGTAAATTTCTTTTTCTACTACAAGTGAGGCATAAATTATCACCCACCTTTGGCAAATGACTAATTCACAACTGCTAAGTGTGTTTTTACTTTTTACTCTAAGCAAATATTTTGAGAGATTTTTTCACAATTTGGTTCGGTCCCTAAACTGGTAAATGTTTTGCTCAGGCATGCTGAAGCCAAGTCTATTTTAGATTTAGGGAAGTTAGGATGGCTTTTTTGAATTGGAGATGCAATTTGTAAAGAATCCTCAGCTTCTCCATAGCCACCACCCATGCAAACCAACCATCCCCCACCTGGACAGCTTCAGCAGTCCCCCTCCCCCATCTCCCCATCTTCCCATCTCCAGCCTTGCTCCCCAGAGTCTGTCTACAGTATAGCAGCCATGGAGGTTGCTCTGAAATGATAACCGATGTATTTTTTTCTCTTGTATCTATAAGTTTTTGGTTGCTTCCCATTGTAACCAGAACTGAGTCAAGACTCCTTTTTTTAATGCCCACAGGTTCTGAGCCTCAATCTCATCTCTCTCCACTTCCCCCACCCCCTCAAGTAATTACACTCTCCACTGTGGTCTCCTTCCTTTTCCATAAACCTAACACATTTATTTGCACCCCAGGACCTTCACTCTTGCTCATTTACTTAGTGTCAGCTTGTATGGTCACCTGCTTCTTCCTCTTCACTCAGATTTAATTCATTGGTCCCTTTTCTGTCCTCCCTGGTACAATACAACCCTTGAAGTTCATGGGGTTTTATTGTGCTGGCCGCTGTATTCTCACCACCACGGACAGTGCCTCGCACACAGTAGGTGCTTATTAAACATTAGGTTCAATGCTTGTCTGTTTGATTAATCAAAGTGAGCTTCAGCACGAAGGCTTTATTTCCAAGTCAAAACAACTCCAGTTCCGCCATCCACTAGATGTGCAAGTTACGTAACCTCCGCAAACTTTGGTTTCCTATTTTAAACGAAGAATGAGAACAATGCCTCCTCATTAGGAAACAGCGTGTGTCCTTTGCTACCTCATAATCACAAAATCTGACTGTCAGGCAACAGTAAGCATGTTTTTTTTAGCTCATGTGTCTGGAGTACCAGAGTACCACAGGAACTTTGGTTTAGGCTGGACTTAGTTTTCTGTCTACAGATGACCTAACAGCTCCTGATCTAGGGGGCTCCACTTGGGAAGGGCTCTGGCCCATGTGTCTCACACCTCCTCCCAGGAGCAGTAGGCCAGCTCAGGAGTGTTCTCACGGTGATGGGAGAAGCACAAGAGAACAAATCCAATCACACAAGCACCCGCAAGCCTTTGGCCACGTCACACTGGCTACCAGCTGACACATCTTAGCCACAGTCAGTCGCACGGACACACCCTCAGCCAAGGATGGGGGAGAACACTCTGAAGGTGGGACAGGAATGAGCATTTCTACCATCAACTACGAACTGAACAATATAGTGGGTTTTAAGAGCTAGGTACATTAATAGATGTTCAACAATTGTTACCTGAAATTACTGACAACAATCACATTACTTTTTCTATAAAATCAAATGCATGACACTTTCAGGATTATATGAACCTAAAAATTAGTTTTATGTTAAAACAGCTGTAAGTGAGTCATACTGAAATGGATTTGATCCTGACACAGCAATTGTGTAATTCCTCAATGGCTCAGCAGGTAAAGAATCCACCTGCAATACAGCAGGGCCAGGTTCAATCTCTGGGTGAGGAAGATCCCCTGAAGAAGGAAATGGCAACCCGCTCTAGTACTCTTGCTGGGAAGATTCTATGGACAGGGGAGCCTTGCAGGCTTTGGTCCACGGGCTCACCAAGAGTCAGATGTGACAGGTGACTGGGCACAGGAACACATCAGGGACTGGTTATTATCATGAATCCCCCAATTTAGTTGTCAATTTAGTCAATTTAAGACAACTTTTGTCAAGTTGTCGATTTAGTGGCAAATGTAGTCTTTAAACTCAGGGATGTTGAACGTCTTCATCAGGTGGTGGGGGCAAATTCAGAGCTGTCTGTTGTAAGTGTTTTGAATGTGGTTCTTGAGGAAAGAACAACTCCTGATTTGAGGAAAAGGTGAATAAATCAGAGACAGATGAGTTCTCGATTTTGAGCCCTGGTTTCTCTGTCTGTCATTTGATGGCTGTACTAGTTCTGTGGTAGGGTCATTGTGACTGTTAGAAATGAAGGCCTGCAGTGCATTCACTTGGTGTCTGACACTTGGATGGCTCCCCAAATCCGTGTCCCCCTTTCCTATTCATTGTTGCTGCCCCTCCGTGCTCATAAAGGATGGTGTTGGTGACTCCTCACAGTTATAGGCACTTTTTAGGAGGACGTCGTATGTGGGCATCAAAATACATTTGATCAGCATCTTCTCAGCTTTGGGGAGAAAAGGTGGTCTGAATCAACAGAGACTTCCATGCTTGCAGTTGCTGGCTTCCGTGGCTGAGTTAGAAGCAGCTTGACTTGGTTTTAGCCACCATCAATAGTTTTACCTGTCATTTCAGTCACGGCCCAATCTCCCCACCAGAACCAGGCATGTCTTCTTTCTGGAGAGCTAACTTGTTTTCGACAACTTCCTTCCTTCTTACAAAGGCAATACCTATGTATTATATTGGTAGAATAGAAAATCTGGAGATCCTGCAGATATGCACAGAGAAGAAAATTAGAATAACTTGGCATTCATCATCCAAAGATAATGGGCGTTAACATTATAGTTCATTTATTTTTCTATATATCTAGATATAGATGTACCAAGAAAATGCTATTTATGACAGTGGTCTTTGTAACAGTTCAGTTGTCATCTATTTATAATATATGTGTCTCATCTACCTGTATGGAACAAGGCGGAGTTGCTATGTATAGCTGCCTCCAGAAGAGAGATGAGGCTTGTATCCTGTTCAGAGAAAGGCCCTTTATCTGTGGGTAGGTTTGATTCTGTGAGCTTGCGTGTTCTGGAGTGGGAGCCAGAGAGCACAGAGCTCTGTATAATAGAAAGAGGGAAACGCAGAGTTCCAGGAACTGGACTGACAGGGGATGGGAGAGGGTGAGAGGGATGGGAGAGAGAACAGATGGAATTGAAGCTGAAGTGGACGGTGACAGGGTCAACCTTCTCCTGTGACTCTAAACCTTCAGGCAAGTTTGCTCTGCTCTCAGATGTTTTTCAGGGGTGGGCCTGTTTCTATTTTTCTTTTTTCTTTCACTTTATTTCCTTTTCCTTTGCTTCCTTTTTTTGTTTTTTTGATAGACCCTGAAAAGGGTGCAGAAGATAGGTAATAAATATGATAGGAAGAGCTCAGAGCACAGACAAAATGTAGAAACAAAAGCCACTTGGGAATTTGCAGAAACCTGGAGAAGTCCTATGACTCCCCAAGGTCAGAGAAATAGGAGTTCTGTGTCAATTTTACCGACATCCCCAAGGAGAAAGTATTTCTCTAATTTTGCAGTTCCCCTCCCTCTCTCTCTCTCCTACTGTTCCACACATTGTGTATCAATTGTACATACGTATGCAAACTTTTAGTGTAAGTATGGATATATATATATATTATGTAAAAGTTTGCTCTTTACATAAAGCTTCTTTCTACAAAAATAAGGTGCTGAGAGTAACAGAAGGGCTGAAGGGTAAACCACTGAACGGGTACCAGATCTCATTTTTTCCCTCGCAGTCCCCGATTGCTGAGGTCACCGCTCTCTCTGGTGTAACATCACAGAAAATGAACAGTAATGGCAACTCGTGTCTATCTCTTAATCACACCTAGGAATTCCCCTGGATCCAGTCCCTACAAGTGGAAATACTTGAATAAAGGTTATGCAAATGTTTAAGCCTTTTGGTACACATTGTTAAATTGTCTTTTCGGAAAGGTTAAACCAATTTACACTCTCAACAGGAGTGTTTCAGAGAGACTGTGTCCCCAAATCTCTTTTAATCATGAAGAGCGGTGTTATAAAAATCCTTTCCGGTTGCCAGTTTGGCAAACTAGAGAAACTATTTGCTTTACATTTGTTCAGTAACTATGACAGTTTGCCTCTTTTTCTCCTTCTGCATGTCCTCAGACCAATCATGTTTCTTCTTCTGGGAAAATCCTCTTCATGTCTTTTATTGATTTTTTTTTTTTTTGAGAGTTGTGTCTCTATTTTTAATTTTTAAAATGCAAATGGGATGGTTCTGAAAGGCAAGCAAAAGCATGATTTCACTTAGCGACATTTGTGGGTTAGCTATTAGGGCACAATCCTACAGAATCACCTGAGAGAAAGGGATGCTAATGTTTATCATGTAAGTGATGGCCATCAGGGCTTCCCAGGTGGCTGAGTGGTAAAGAACCCGCCTGCCAATGCAGGAGATGGCAGAAGACACGGGTTCAATCCCTGGGTTGGGAAGATCCCCTGGAGGAGGAAATGGGAACCCGATGCAGTATCCTTGCCTGGAGAATCCCAGGGACAGAGGAGCCTGGTGGGCTATAACTCCATGCAGTCGTAAAGAGTCAGACATAGCGACTGAGCATGCGTGGGTGATGGCCCGTCCATCTCGACCTGATGATTAAAAACTCTGGAGACATGATGATTAAAAGCTTTTCTGCGTGTGTGTCTTCTCAGTGAAAATCTTCCCGCTTGAGCCTCTCCAGGAGGCTGTTTTATTTCCTCAGCTCCCGCCCCCAGCTGCGGTTGCTTGTACTTAGGTGTTCTTCTGCTTAATTGGTTTTCCTCTCTTCCCTCCAAGAGAGTCAGCTGCCTGAAGGCAAAGACTCAGATTCTATACCCCAGCCTCCCAAGACTCTGAGCTGATTCTGAGTACGCTGAGATAATACATTTTAACAGTTGGCTGTGAAAGAATATCACCCTGTGTTTCTCAGAATGTTTATGCAGCCAGGGCGTTTGTGTATGAAAGCCTTTACCAGGAAGAGTCACGCTGGGCTTCACCTTTCATGTCATTCTGCCAAAGAATCAAGCTTTAAGAGGTTGGAGTTCTTCTGGCTATTCCCCTTCCTTTAATGAACCAGGGGCATTGAGTGATTCTTTTTTTTTTTTTTTTTTTTGGTAAAAGTCACATAAAATAAAACATAGTATTTAAACCATATTTAACTCTACAGTTTAGCGGCACTATGTACATTCACCTTGTTGAGCAACTCTCACCATCATCCATCTCTTGGATTTTTCACCTTCCTAACCTAAACTCTGACCCCCTTAAACACTCACTCCCCACTCCTCCTCCCCACTTCCGCACCCCTAGACCCGTCATTGACCAGTGTAGATTCTGACTCTATGAATTTCACTATCCCATATTTCATTTAAGTGGAATCAAATAGTATTTGTTGGTACCTAATGTATGTCAGAATGCATTTTAAGGTTGACTTAGTATATGTCCTACAAACAGACTGTGCTTTCTTTTTCTTAAGAGACTCCTGAAGGAAAATACAAAACCCCTACAATATTGGGTGGTGATAAGTAAAAGTGGAGAAGGATTGTGTTTTCTAAGATACTGGAGACATGGCTACTGGATTTGGAATTTAGAACAGAAAGAGAAGGGAATTTATTTTCCAGCTCGGAGACCAGCTATGAGAACTTCCCTTTATTAACCAAAAAGAAGGAAGGCACCGTTCTACCTTGAAAGCTTTTTTTTTTTTTTTCTTTTTTATTGCTTTTCATTCATTTGGAATTTGGAATTTCAACCCCTGCCTCTACTAACTTGAAAGTAAATGTGAATAGAACTCATGAACTAAGTGGAAAACATTCACTACTCAGTATTTGCTAATTGAAAGAAAAAGTTGTGCCTTTGACTAGAGCAGAGATCTCAGGCTGAAAGAAGACTTTATTTTTGTGCTTTGTTGCCTTCTAGTTGCTTCAAATTTGAATGTGGTGCCAATGTTGAAAAATCAGGATTCTGTAGATAGACATTTAGATTTCTGGTTGTGTCTGACTCTTTTGTGACCCCGTGGACTGTAGATCACTAGGCTCCTCTGTCCTATGGGATTCTCCAAGCAAGAATACTGAAGTGGGTTGCCATTTCCTTCTCCAGGGGATCTTCCTGACCCAGGGATTGAACCAGCATCTCATGTCTCCTGTATTGGCAGGCGGATTCTTTACCACTAGTGCCACCTGGGAAGCCCCTATTAAAGATTAGATCTGGCAAAACAGGGCTGCACTCCAACATCACAAAGAACTGTTGGGCTTTGGTAGTTGTTAGATGCTTTGGGTGTGGTGTGAGCTCTTCAGGTGCCCACCTGACTCAATGATGAACTTGTTTGAGCTGATCTTTTTCTTGGAATATAATTGCTTTACAATGTTGTGTTAGTTTCTGCCCTGCAACAAAGTGAGTCAGCTGTGTGTATGTGAGACAGCTATGTGTATACCTCCCAGAGCTGATCTTTTCTGTTGAATTCCTTTCTTTAATTTGGGTTACATAGCAAACCCAAGAGGTATTTAGGCTAGCTAGTACTATTTCCATTTTAGATGAAATTAAGTCATTTAGCGCTAAAGTTATGTAATAGGAAGTGTCATAGTAGGAAGTGTCAGATCAGGAATATGAACCAATGTCTCTGGCCTCAGATCAAGTAACTTTTTTCACTACTGTAGCTTTGTTCCCACATTTGGCAGAACCATACTCTTAGAGCCTTCACTCATGTGTGTGTGTGGGGGGGTACACATTTGGCAAATGTTATAAATATGCATGCACACATTTTAGAAGATGTTCACCGTCTTAACCTCTGATAATAAGTGCTCTGGGTAAATAAGTGCTCTGCATCCTCCCCCTCTTCTTTGCTTACTCTTATAATTACTTCTTAAACTCAGTGTTGTTGCTGGACTCAGCAAACATATCCAGGTCAGTCTCTTTGCCTTGTGACACTTCTGTTGGGCACAGCCTGTCCTCCGCTTGCCTTGTTTCCTTGGGAGAAGCAAGGACCAGCAAAGAGAGTGTGATTCACAGTGGCCGCCCCGTCTGCAGGTACATCCCTGTGGGCGCAACGGACAAATGATTCAGTCGGTTCTGTTGTGAGAAGCTGCTCAGACACTCATGTCGAGGCCACTGGCCTCAAGGCTGAAAAAGTAGAAGGTGTCAGGCTCTGGCTTCTGGCTCACTCTTCTCCTCTAAGTGCTTTGCGTGGTGCTCTCGTGTTTAGCATCCAGGCGGGGCTCCTCGTGGCCTTCGGTGTCAAGTCTGAGCTCCCTCAAGGCGTTCAGGATCAGACTGTGCCCACCTCTCCAGCCTTACCTCTCACGATTCCTCCCCTTCCAACCACGTGGCTCCCCCAAACCTGAAAGGCTCTCTCACCTCCAGGTCTTTTCTGGAAGGTTGGATTGTTTGTTTGTTTGTTCTGACTGCTCTTATATCCTGTCCATTTCTTTTATCACCTGCCAATTTGTCCTTGCCCATTTTGCCTAATCTTTAGCATCACCCCTCTCTGGCCAGCTTCTCAGCAACTCAGATGCCTTTTCCACCACCACCACCAGGAACACTGGAGAAGGCTTCCATTCCCTTCTCCAGGGGATCTTCCCAACCCAGGGATCAAACCTGGGTCTCCTGCATTGGCAGGCAGATTCTTTATCATCTGAGCCGCCAGGGAAGCCTGTGCAAACAATCTAGACATTTCAGATTTCAACTCAGGTACTCACTAATAGCCTTTAATATGAAGTCATTTTCTGTAGTTTCTTTATTTGTTGTGGTGTGAGGGTTTGCAGGTCCAGAACTTTCTAGGGATGGTGTTTTTCATGAATTATTTAGAATGTTGAAAAATATTAGCTATTATTTACTGCTTCTCTCAAGTGTGCCCAAAATAATACCATTTCTGACCCTCCAACAGGGCTAAAAAGTACAAATCTGTTCCTGTTGTAAGCAATGTGCTTGAGGTTGGAGATACAGTTTGCTTAACCAGTTCAGTTCAGTTCAGTTGCTCAGTCGAGTCCGACTCTTTGCGACCCCATGAATCACAGCACGCCAGGCCTCCCTGTCCATCACCAACTCCCGGAGTTTACCCAAACTCATGTCCGTCGAGTCAGTGATGCCATCCAGCCATCTCATCCTCTGTCGTCCCCTTCTCCTCCTGTCCCCAATCCCTCCCAGCATCAGGGTCTTTCCCAGTGAGTCAACTCTTCACATGAGGTGGCCAAAGTATTGTAGTTTCAGCTTCAGCATCAGCCCTTCCAATGAACACCCAGGACTGATCTCCTTTAGGATGGACTGGTTGGATCTCCTTGCAGTCCAAGGGCCTCTCAAGAGTCTTCTCCAACACCACAGTTCAAAAGCATCAATTCTTTGGTGCTCAGCTTTCTTCACCGTCCAACTCTCACATCCATACATGACCACCGGAAAAACCATAGCCTTGACTAGACACTTAACCAGTTAGTTAAAGGCTAAGACTTTTTTGAATCAGGAATTGCCTGACCTTACACTCGGTGCTATTTCTGCACCACCACCCTGATGTGAAAGCTTTGTGTGCAAAGATATGGTTACCAGGATGTTGATTGTAGAGTCTTGATGATGGTGAATAATTGGTAATGATCTAAGTATCCACTGACAGGGGATCGGTATAATATATTTAGCTATACCATGTAAGGGCTTCCCAGGTGGCACTAGTGGTAAAGAATTCGCCTGCAATGCAGGCAACAAAGGAGACATGAGTTTGACCCGTAGGTCTGGAAGATCCCTGGAAGAGGAAATGGCATCCTACTCCAATATTCTTGCCTGGAAAATTCCATGGACAGCGGAGCCCAGAGGGCTACAGTCCATGGGATCACAGTGGGTGGGACATGACTAAAGCAACTTAGCATGCACGCAGTGCAACACTGTTTAACATTTAAATCTTCACTGTAAACATAAGTGAAGCATGTATTGCCATGACAGACGTCCAGCTTATTATATTTAGTAGAAAAGAAACTGCAAAAAAAAGAAAAGAAACTGCAAAAGAATTTGCCCTTCGCTATCTTGCTACCTTGATGGCTCAGCCAGTAAAGAATCTGCCAGCAATGAAGGAGACAAAGGAGACATGGGTTCGATCCCTGGTTTGGGAAGATCCTCTGGAGGAGGGCATGACTACCCACTCCAGTATTCTTGCTGGAAAATTCCATGGACAGAGGAGCCTGGCAGGCTACAGTCCATAGGGTCACAGTGGGAGCGCATGGCACATCTACTGAGCTAATACATACATGCATTCATAGGTAAGGTCTAGACAAGTGCTGTCTGATGGAAATATAGTACAAGCCATATGTATAAATATTAAAGTGTTTAGGGGACTTCCCTGTGGTCCAGTGGTTAATGCTCCCCACTGCTCAGCAGAGGGGGCATGGGTTCAATCTCTGGTCAGAGAGCTAAGATCCAGCATGCTGCACTGTGGGACCAGAAATAAAAGACCAAACAAAATTAAGTTTTTCATAGTTGCATTAAACAAAGTAAAAGGAATCCAGTTGAGGTCATTTTACTGCATTTTATTTAAAATGACATATTCCATATAGTACCATTTCACTAAGTGGTCAGTATTTGCTGTTGATCAGTCGCTAAGTGGTGTCCGACTCCTTGCAACCCCATGGACTGCAGCATGGGGATTCCCTGTCCTGCACCATCTCCCAGAGTTTGCTCAAAATCATGTCCACTGAGTCAGTGAGGCCAAAATGTGGACCCCCGGTGAAGGGGATGGCAAGCCACTTCAGTATTCTTGCCTTGAGAACCCCACGAACAGTATGAAAAGATGGTCAGTGTACAAAATATTGATAAAATATTTTAATTTTTTTTTCTATTCAGCCTTCAAAATCTAATGTGCATTACACACAGATAGTACATCTCGATGCAGACAAACTACATTTCGAATGTTCAGTAGCCACATGTGGTCTGCTGTTCCCCTGTTGGTCTAACAGAAATATCATAAGATCATAAAGTGTTTCCTCAGGATGAGGCTTCCCTGATAGCTTAGTTGGTAAAGAATCCGTGTGCAATGCAGGAGACCCTGGTTCGGTTCCTGGGTCGGGAAGGGAAAGGCTACCCACTCCAGCATTCTGGCCTGGAGAATTCCATGGACATGTGTAGTCCATGGGGTCTCAAAGAGTTGGACACAACTGAGTGACTTTTTCACTTTCTTTTCAGGATGAGAGGATTATTTGCATTGGTGTCATTTTATTGTCTCCTTCTGTCCTTTCCACATTTCCCAAATTTCCGTGGTGGATACATACCGCTTTGGTAATTCGGAATTAAAATAAGCTATTAAAGACATCATTCATTTTTAATAGAGAGTGGTGAGCGTTTAAAATACACTTTTAAAAATAAATACACAAAATGTAAATCCGTGACCTCTTTTCAGGGGTGGAGAGGAGCTGGGGGCGGTCTGATCTCAGCTCTCTTCTGTGTTCCCCTGAATCCCTGCTCCCTCGCTCCATTTCCCAAATGGCTCGCCCAAGGAGCCTCAGAGAGGAGACATGCGAAGTCTCCCCTCCACAGTCAGGACACGCGTCTCTGAAGAAGCCACCTTGCATCCCAGAGCAATGAGGCTTTGCGTCAGATTCCGTTTGCAGCCTCTTCGATGGACCGAGGCGGCTGTCACGGGAGAAGACTCGGCCAGTCTCTCTCCATCTTTCATTATCAATGCTGTCCCCGCACCAATGGGGCTTCGCTGGTGACTCAGCTGGTAAAGAATCTGCCCGTGATGTGGGAGACCCGGGTTCCATCCCTGGGTCGGGAAGATCCCCTGGAGAAGGGCATGGCAACCCACTCCAGTATTCTTGTCTGGAGAATCCCCGTGGACAGAGGAGCCTGGCGGGCCACAGTCCATGGGGTCACAGAGTCGGACACGACTGAGCAATGAGCCCATGCACACGCCTCACCAACAAGTCTTTCTAGACTATATTTGTTCCCCGTCACCCATCCCCCTCCTTCAGTTTAATGCCACGGGTGTGCTGGGTATCTGATTATGAACAGTGGCTCTTTGGAGAGTCTCAAATCACTGTCACATGTAAGATTTTTTTGCCCCTCCCACCAAGAGCCAGTCATCACCCCCTCGTGAAGCCAAATCACCCTGTGCCCCGTTGAGAGTGCAGGGCTGTCGTCTGATGGAAATGTCAGCGACAGGGGTTGCTTTGGAACTCTACCTAGCATGTTCTACCTAGCATCTTGAGCCAACCATCACCCACCTCCTAAAACTTCTGACCCATGGCTGTCTTGCTCTTGTAGGTCCTTTCCTCTTCTATATTCCAGCCACAGCAGGGCTGATTGATCTGCAAAAACCATGACCTCTAGAAGCCCAAGTCTCCCCTTCTCCCGGACCTCCGGGGGAAGGTCCTCTCCCCCTTTCTCTTGGCCCTTCCCACGCCAGGCTTGTCCTCTCACTCCTTCGGGTCCTGCCTCCTCTCTGCCATGACCTGACTCTCCTTGAGGACAGGGCATCACTCACAATTATTTTTCCAGCGGTGTCTGGAGCTTCGCATCGCTCTGGCTTCGCAGGCTGTAGTCCCTCTGTAAACACTTGCGAAACTGAACAAAATTGCCTTCAGAAAACCCTTTCTGGTCCAACTGTTTCTCTATCAGAAAATCTCATTAAGATTTCACCGGGAGCATCTTCCCCTCTCGGGGATCATGCTGTGGTCCCCGACTGAGGAAGCCAGAGCAACCTTCGTCCGTCTGCATCTCTGGAACCCACACCTTTCCTGCATGGTTCCCACCACCCCCAGGTCACTGCCTGGGCTTAAAATTATGGTGCCACCTCATGAAACCTGCTACCCCTCGGCCACTCCCTTTTTTATTTCTTAAATCACCAGATTGAAAAGGCACTGATCAGAAAGTGAAATAGCAGCCACGGAGAGCTGGATTTGTTTAACTCTGTCAGCAAGCCATGCCTGCCCTGGTTTCCATCTGCTTCGTCAGTTCTATGTGCTTGATCACCTAGAAACCTCTGCCTCCCCGCCGCCCTACCAAGCCGTGGTCCACCTCTGTCCCCCGAGTACATCCCCCGAGAGGACGACTTCTGGGTCAAAGTGAGATTTCACTCCAGACTCTCATCTTGGCCCTGTCCTTGATTACTTAGGAACCACATTTATTTCTCTACCGTCTGGAAATTCCCAATCTGTATAGATGTCGCTTCTGTCTCAATTTCAGTGGAACTCTGCAGATCTGAAGGAAAGATTTGAGGGCCGTGAGGGCTCTCGCCACTGATAGCAAGCATTTAGCTAAGGAAATTAAATTTGAAGGCCCTGTATTCTGGCTGGATTCTGTTGCTCATTGGGCTGGGGATGATTTGGTTACAAGGAGATTCCATCACTGTGTCGTGACTCCCACTTTCAAGGATTCGTGGATCTGGGGGCAGGGAGAGAGAGCTGAGCTGTCCCTAATGAAGGAATTCTGTATCGGCAAAAACCTGACATTTGAAATGTTTAATGTAATCAGCAGAACTGGTAGCTTTAGGCGAAGATCACTGCACTGAAAAATAAAAATTCAGTTGGCCAGATTCTCTTCATGAAAATGTCTGTTTATAATTCACAGCTTTCATATAGGTGCCAGCCATAGTTTCTTAGCTATTTTCTGGTGGGAGGCTTTAGGAATGTGTGGTTAAAAATGGGAAACCAACAGAAGTGTCCATATACATACCTTAGAAATCTTAATTGCATTTTCAATCCAGGACATTTCTAATTAAGTATTCTAGTCACTTTAATTTACTGAGTCCCCATATTTTGAATATTAAAATAGCAAAAAAATATTAGGGGAAAATGCTAATGACTATAAATTATTGACTGGACATTTGAGATTCATGTCCAAATATGCTCAACTCGGGGAGCTGGGAGATGCTATTTCACTTTGTCCAATATAGGTCTTTTTCAACCTTTCTCTCTGACTCTCTCTCTGTTTCTCTCTTTGACAAGGTGAGGGATTACTGTAGGTATATTATAAAATACTGTAGTACACACATGTAAAAATATGTCAGACCTGATGTAGCTGTAATTCATTCATAAGTATGAGATTTCTATCAGAGATCTGCATATCATATTAGCAGAACAGGATCTGCATGTGTGTGCGTGCTAAGTCACTTCAGTCATGGCCAACTCTTGGCAACCCCATGGACTGCCAGGCTCCTTTGTCCACCGGATTCTCCAGGCAAGAACACTGGAGTGGGTTGCCACGCCCTCCTCAAAGATCTACCCTGTACTATATTATTTTACTAACATGATGGCTGAATTTCAAATGAAATGCAGAGGTCATGATTGCTATTCTATTAGGGCCGTTTAATCTCATTCATCCCCCCATTACTGACCTCAGCTTTATTAGTGGCTGTGATGACTGCGTGTTTTAAAGAATGGGTTCCTCCAACAGATGGCATTACTGCCTTGGACTTGACGATAAGGGACTCTGATTTAATGTTCATCAGATTGTACTCTGGCTTCACCTCAGGTGAAGTTTTCAGGTGCTGGAAATACAGGACCTGTTTCCCTGGTGACATAGTACCTATCTTTCCAAGTGTGTGTATCCCTTCATAGCTTGCCTCTCTTCAAACCGGGGCTCACCTCCATCTTTGAGAAAGCCAGTAGCTAAAATGAAGCAATGCTGCTTTATGAAAAGTTCCCAAGAAGCAATTGAACCCTGTTGACCAGAGCAGAAGGTGAAGAGGAACTAAAGAGCCTCTTGATGAAAGTGAAAGAAGAGAGTGAAAAAGTTGGCTTAAAGCTCAACAGTCAGAAAACTAAGATAATGGCATCCGGTCCCATCACTTCATGGCAAATAGATGGGGAAACAGTGGAAACAGTGGCTGACTTTATTTTTCTGGGCTCCAAAATCACTGCAGATGGTGACTGCAGCTGTGTAATTAAAAGACACTTGCTCCTTGGAAGGAAAGTTATGACCAATGTAGATAGCATATTAAAAAGCAGAGACATTACTTTGTCAACAAAGGTCCGTCTAGTCAAGGCTATGGTTTTTCCAGTAGTCATGTATGGATGTGAGAGTTGGACGGTGAAGAAAGCTGAGCGCTGAAGAATTGAACTTTTGAACTGTGATGTTGGAGAAGACTCTTGAGAGTCCCTTGGACTGCAAGGAGATCCAACCAGTCCATCCTAAAGGAGATCAGTCCTGGGTGCTCATTGGAAGGACTGATGTTGAAGCTGAAACTCCAATACTTTGGCCACCTGATGCGAAGAGCTGACTCATTGGAAAAGACTCTGATGCTGGGAGGGATTGGGGGCAGGAGGAGAAGGGGATGACAGAGGATGAGATGGTTGGATGGCATCACTGACTCAATGGACATGGGTTTGAGTGGACTCCAGGAGTTGGTGATGGACAGGGAGGCCTGGCGTGCTGTGGTTAATGGGGTCGCAAAGAGTTGGACACAATTGAGTGACTGAACTGAACTGACCAGAGCTATCAGTCTGTCACCTGGAGAGGAACTGTTGACACTGGGAGACCTCTGTCCCACCATCACGCTGGAATGATGAGTGGGGCAAGAAGCTTTCTGATGCCATACAGTTCCAACAAAAGCTGGAAATCTTTTGCTGAAAGGAAACAATTGCAGAGAGAGGCTGTGGCAGGCTGTGCCCTGTCACTCAGTCATCTCCGACTGCGAGTCTATGGACTGGAGCCCGCCAGGCTCCTCCAGGCAAGAATACTGGAGTGGGTTGCCATGCCCTCTTCCAGGGGATCTTCCTGACCCAGGGATCGAACCCATGTCTTTTATAGTTCCTGCATTGACAGGTGGGTTCTTTACCACTAGCACCATTTTGCTGAAAGGAAACCAACTGCAAAGACAGGCTTAAGTCCAACCAAAACACCGCCACCACCCAGACACAAACGTCGAAAAGATCTGAAACAGAAGGGAATGAGTTTCAATTGTTCATAACACAGTCCTAGCGTTGTGTTTCCTTTTGTTTATTTTTGAAAAGAGTCAGACCCACCCCTACCTGCAAAGCACATGCCTTTGTACAAAATCCTGCAGCCATTTGCATTGAGTTTGGTGATGCAAACATTCCTTTGAACCATCATTTACTGAGAGGAACAAGAAATGTCAGTGTAAATCCACAGTGTGGGGAAACTAAACTAAAAAGCAATTTGTAATTTTTTAAATTGTCTTTTGTTAGAGTACAGTTGATTCACAATGTTATGATTTTGCTATCAGAAAAGTGAATCAGTTATATGTGTACATGTGTCCGCTCTTTTTTTAGATTCTTTTCCCATATAGGCCATTAAAGAATGTTGAGCAAAGTTCCCTGTGCTCTACAGTACATTCTTACCAGTGACCTGTTTTATATCTGGCCGTGTGTATATGTCAATCCCAATCTCCCAATTTAAATTTCAGCCCTTTCACTCTGTGTTTTCCCCCCTAATCAACAAGCCTATAGTTTCTGAAACTGTATCACTTACTTGAGAGATGACCATTTTCTGATGTTTATGAATCACTCCCATAGCCAAGGGGCTAGCATGTAGTAACAGTGCCACATGTTTTATCAAGAGCTGGTGAGTTAATGGGGAGGAAGGAAAGTTCTTCTAAAGTACAGCCTCTTCCCAGGAAGGATAATTGTATGTCTGTGTAACAAGAATCTCATATACGAGTGTATTAAGTGCCTAATACATATAAGACGCTTGGCAAGCAATTCTAGGAGAAGTGACTGACTGTCAGTATACACTGGTATTATCCATTCCTCTCTGGTTTAGTAATTTCCAACTCTCAACTACTTGTTCGCAATTTGTTGTTGTTTGTTGTTCAGTAGCTAAGTAGTGTCCAACTCTTTGCCACCCCATGGACTGCAGCACACCAGGCTTCCCTGTCCTTTACTATCTTCCAGAGTTTGCTTAAACTCATGTCCACTGAGTCGGTGATGCCATCCAACCATCTCATCCTCTGTCGTCCCCTTCTCCTCCCGCCTTCAGTCTTTCCCAGCATCAGGGTCTTTTCCAATGAGTTGGCTTTTTGCATCAGGTGCCCAAAGTACTGGAGCTTCAGCTTCAGCATCAGTCCTTCCAATGAACATTCAGGGTTGATTTCCTCTAGGATGGACTGGTTGGATCTCCTTGCAGTCCCAGGTGTTGTAGCCACACGTTCCGGGAAACAAACTCTCTCAGAAAGACAATGCAGATAGTGGAGTGCAGTTTATTACACCGGGAGCCAAAGGCAGAGTCTCCTCTTAGCCAAGGACCCCGGCTAGTTTTTGTGAAAACCTTGTATACCCTAAGTGTCCATGCCCAAACCCACCTCCCCAAATTCCCTGAGACTAGTCTGAACAAAGGAAAAGAAAGATACAATCAAAGTTAACCCGTGATTCATATGCCTTAAGCCTAGGCAGTTAGCAGTGGACTATTATCAATAAGGCCTGTGGTCATACCCCAATAAGCATAATAGAATGTATGATTCTATTCGATTACACAGATAATTAGGGTATTCTTTTAGGTGGAGGAGAGTCTAGGTATGAGCCCTGGGGCTCTTCCTTCCGGGGGCCTGGTTTGCCAGTTGGTATGTCGTTTCCATAGATACTGGGCGTATAGCTCAAAGTCCACAGTCCGGCCCAAGACGGAGTCCTGCTTTCAAGAGGGATCCTGTTCTGTCTGTTTCCTCCTCCAAAGGGACTCGCAAGAGTCTTGTCCAGCACCACAAATCAAAAGCATCTATTCTTCATAACTCAGCCTTCTTTATGGTCCAGTCATCCATAAATGACTACTGGAAAAACCATATTCTTGACTATATAGACCTTTGTTGGCTAAGTGATGTCTCTGCCTTTTAATGCGCTCTCTTGGTTTGTCACGTTTTTCTGCAAAGTGTGGCTTATCTTTTATCATAGTTTATGAGATCCACAAAGATAAAAACTATTCTCTGTTTTGTTCTGCAAGTATCTAACCAAACACCTTGGACATAGGTCCTCAAAGCATTGTGCTTTGAGAGAGAAGGAATAATATTTTTATCCCCCAATCAAATCAAACTGCTTTCGAGATCACCATGGAATGAATGACAGTTGTAATGAACACTGTTGCATTTAGGAGAAATAGGACTACATTGCCTTTTTAAAATTTTTAATTTCATTTTTTTAAACTTCTTTATACTGGAGTACAGCCAATTAACAACATTGTGACCGTTTCGGGTGGCCAGCAAAGGGACTCAGCCATACATACATATCCATTCTCCCCCAACCCCACCTCCCATCCTAGCTGCGTCTTATTATTGAGCAGAGTTCCCTGTGCCACTCAGTAGGACCTTGGATCGTATGACATCCCTTACATGTGAAATCTAAAAAGAAATGATACTAATGAACTTATTTACAAAACAGAAACAGATTTCCTGACTCAGAGAACGAACTTAGGGTTGCCGAGGTGGGGAGGGAGAGGCTGAGGGGAAGGGAAAATTTGGAGTTGGGGACCCACATGTGCATCGTGCCATCTTTAAAACAGAGATGCATTGCCTTTTAGCTGCCGATTCAGACTTCTCAGTAATCCAGATAGGTTTCACTCTGGATCTTAATTAACAGGTGAAATAATGCAATGTGTATCTTATTAAAATTCCATGAATAATTTCTCTAAAACATGACAGCAACCATAGCAAAAGGAACAAACAAAATCCACCATTCTCCAGATCATCCGTGAAGCTCCTAAAGAGTTCTGACTTTAGGGATAAGATCATCTTTGATTTTTTTTTTTTCATGCCTGTTGAGATGCCCCTCCCCGTTTAACTGTTACACCTCCCCTTGGATCTCCCAGGCTGCATCTTCAGGGAATAACTCATTGCATCTCCATTATGCATCATCCAGAGGGTCTATGTGGGTAAAACAATTGAGTCTAGCTAAAGGGCTCAATTGGTGTTATATCCCATTACTCCATTGATTTATTTTTTTTTTTTAAGTTTCTCTAATGTTATAGTGAGAATATTTTCTACTCAATCCTGAAGGATTCTAAAGCTTTTTATTGACCTCAGGGTATATCACATGCATGGGCTACCTCCCTGGGCTGGCAAAAAAGCAGGGTCCTCAGAGAGACCAAATGGGAAAATTGCTTTTCTATCGACCCCAGCCTGAGAGTTATGGAACCCCTATCTAATTAAGGCCCAGAGGGAATTCTGATGTAGTCACTGGGGTTGGTCCCATGATTAGGATAAGTGCTGGGCTCCGGTTAAGTGTCTCACTGTCCCTCCAAGGGTCAGGAAAGTTCACCACGAGGATCTGAGTCTCTTTGGGGGACAGAGAAAGTTTTCCCCAAGACCAGCAGGGCTTGTACTACTCAACCTAAGGAATGGAGGAAAACAGAAATTGAAAGAGACGATGGCATCATGTCACCACTTCTCCTCAAGATAAATTTTCCAACAGTCAGTTTGCCAGGATTCTCAGTCTAGCCCTAGCTTGTTTCAGCTGTGTGAATTTGGGTGAGTCCCTCAGCATCTCTGAGCCTCACCTTCTATTGTCAAAGAGTGCTGAGGATTAAAAGAAGCAGTATGTGATGTATAAAGTAGAACTGACACAGGGTGGGCCCTCAAGAGATCTTGGCTTTTGGTTTCACCATCATCACCACCACCAACACAATGATGCCCAGACTTTAGGGCAGCAAACTCTATCATCGGTAGCCTATTTTCCAGCCCAGTCTGTGTTTGGTACCTAGTAGCTAAAAATTAGATGCTGTGGGAAAGTGAATGGATGGGTCCCTTGTTATCTCCCTGCCAACAGGAAAGCTTGATCTGTGAAGGCAGTAACTCTCAGCTCAGAGCCGTGGCCCTTCCTGAAGCAGATGAAGTTTAAAGGCCCTTCTCTGCAGAGAGTAGTATTGCACGATGCTTAGGAACTCAAGCTCAGGACTTACTGTCCCCTCTGATATTCCCTAGTTGTCTAACAGAATGCCAATCTGGGCATCATTTTCCTTACTGATAACAGTAGGCATCATTTCATTGTCCACAACCCACACTTGGTGTTAAGAACAATTCAGAGTCTGTAACTACTATTGATGCCTGGCCCCAGAACAGCCCAGTTTAAACCAGAGTTTCTAGGGGGTGGTATAAAGCATTCCTTGGATGATCAGTGTCCAGGCTCCAAGACTGCCAAGGATGGCTGAGCTAGAAGCAGTGGCCAAGAGGAGAAGGAATGAAGAAACTGAAAGGAGGAAATTCACACTGAGGGAATCTGAGGGTCTGGTTAAATCCTTATTATGATCAAAAGCTCACATCCACCCAGCCAGGCACAGGCCCAGATGATTGTTATCTCTCCTTTTATATTCACAGCGACCCTAAGCAAATTTGTTGTCCCCTTTCCAGCAAAAGAAAGGAAGCTTAGAAACTAAAGAGTCAGGCTGCTGAACTCCAGACCCCAAACACTGATCCACTCGGCTGTGTTCCTTCAAGAAGACAAGGTAAATGTGAAGCAGGGTGGGAGTGGACCAGGCAGGAGAAAAAAACGAGATCGATAAACCCAAAGCGAGCCAGTGGGCATTAAAGTACAAACAAATGACACAGCAAATGAGAAGCAGATTTCATGTTTCTTCAGGGCATTGCAATAAACTCACAGTAGCTACCTAAGACAAAACCCATGACTCCCAGCTGACGAGGGGAGACTCAAGGCTCAGAGGATTCAGGCATCTTGCCCAAAGGCACACAGCTATTGTGTCTGAGCTGATTTTTTTTTTTTTTTTTGTCAAGTCCCAAGAGGAAACATCACAGGTGTTCCCAAGCTTGCATTCCCTGCCAGGATGATTCAGATTTGCGATTGCAACATAAAAGAAAGCAGCATGGAGAATATGTGAGCAAATGTATATGGTTGAATCCCCAGAAAAATTGATTTATGGACACTGAAATTGGAAGTTCATATGATTTTCATGACATAAGGCTTTTTATTTCTTTTGATTTTTCTTAACTAATTAAGAGGTTTCTATTTGGATTCAATGAGTCTGCTATTTGACATTATGTTGTTTTTTTTTTTTATTTATTTCTGACTGTAACAATGTACAGGTATCATGACATATTTTGACTAATTATATTTCTGCCCAAGTACATATAGAAATTTATATTTGCATTTTACAATTATGTATATGTGTTTCTTATCTTAGAATTTTGTGTTTAATTTTGTAAATATTATCATTAATAACTTTTTAAATTTAAAACTCCTTTATGAGCTCTCTATTTTAGTCTCTTGGGTTTTTTAAACAAATATTTTTGTTTTGTGAAGATCTTTCTTTTAACCTCTTACTATATACTTAACACTTGCACCTGCTAAAGAATTATTAAAAGTCTTGTTAAGGAAGGAAAGGGATTAAAGATAATTGATGGAGCATGGACATTCAGGAGACAGAGCCGAGGTAAAATTTCAAAAGAGTTAATAGTCACAAAAAGCATAAAAATTTTGATTTCCTCATCTACTTCTCTGTTCCCTACTAAAATTTTACTCCTTCCTCAATCTTCAGAGGAACTAATAAAATTATCAAAGATTTTTTAAAAAAATGTGAAGACATCTTAGCTCTTTGGCTGCACAAAAGCAGTCATCAGGGCAGATATGGCTCCTGGGCCATAATTCGCCTGTGTTTGTATGCTTAGTCACTCAGTCGTGTCCGACTCTCTGAGACCCTGTGAACTGTAGCCCACCAGGGTCCTCTGTGAGTGGGATTCTCCAGGCAAGAGTACTGGAGTGGGTTGCCATGCCCTCCTCCAGGGGATTTTCCCAACCCAGGGATTGAACCCAGGTCTCCCACATTGCAGGTAGATTCTTTACCGTCTGAGCCACCAGGGAAGCCCATGTATATATATAACTGAAAGTAACACAATATTGTTAATCAACTATAGTTGAATATAAACTAAAAATTGGAGGGACTTCTCTCAGTCCAGTGGTTGAGACTATACTCCCACCGCAGGGGGTGCATGATCGATCCTTGGTCAAGGAACTGAAATCTCACTTACTGTGTGGTGCAGCCAAAAATAAATAAAATATATGTATTTTTTTTTTTAAAGTTAATATATGTCCATTTGAAACTTACGTCCCTGGCTCAGGTTTGCATAGTAAGATCCATCAGGCCAAGAAGAGGACGAAATTTTCTTTCTTCCCCAAATCAACCCCAACAAATAATTCTTTGTTGTTCAGTAGCTGTCATGTCAGACTCTGAGACCCCGTGGACTGCAGCACGCCAGGCTTCCCTATCCTTCGCTATCTCCCAAAGTTTGCTCAAACTCATGTCCTTTGAGTCGGTGATGCCATCCAACCATCTCCTCCTCTGCCAACCCCTTCTCCTCTTGCCGTCAGTCTTTTCCAGCATCAGGGTCTTCTACCGTGAGTTGGCTCTCAGCATCAGGTGGCCAAAGGATTGGAGCGCTGGAGTAATTTGCATTTTCCCAGTATGCCCTTGGTGCTGTGTGGGGAGGGCACGTTGTGAAAATGCAAATGACTACAGCTAGGGGTCGCTGTCCTCCTGAGTGCTCTCTCTGGTGGCTTTGGGGCACCAAAGGCGTGGGAGATACCTGCAGCCCGGGAGGACCCAGTGGGTCTTCCTCAAACCAAATGGCCCCATTCTCAGGAGTGCCTCCATCTCTTTCCAAAGACCCTGTGAAGCAGCACATTCTAACATGGCGTTTGAATTGCCAAAGACCTTGTGTTTTGCAGCTAACAAAGGCTAGATTGCACTCCTGATGGTTTGGAGGTATCTCGTGCCTGTAGTAAGTCATGTTACTTAGGCTTGTGTAACTGTAGTTCAACCCTGTCCACCTTTTATTTGGGAATGAATACCCCAGCCTCAAATCTCACATTTTTCTCACCCAAAGCTAATAGACTATATAGCATTTTGGTTCTTTTTTCCATATTTTCTTCTTTTACTTCTCAGAGCTTCCCACTCCACACATGCACACCCTTTAAACCCATTTTTAATAATGTTCAGCTTAGAAAAACAACATATGTTCATCTGAAGAACGTTTAAAAACACAGGCAAAAGCAAAAAATCACTTCTTAGCTGCCCGTTGCCCAGAAGTAATCCCTCTTAATTTTTTTTTTTTTTATGATTTTAGCTTATTAGAGCAACTTTAAGATGACAGCTAAACTGAGAGAAAGGTACAGAGATTCCCCATTTAGCTCATGCCCCCCCCCAATATGCACAGCCTCCATGACTACTGGTACCCCCACCACTTTGGTATATTTGTTAGAATTGATGAACCCACACTGACACATCGTCACCACCCAAAGTCCAGTCCTCATTATGGCTCACTCTTCATCTTGTGGATTCTCTGAGTTTGTTGGACAAATCTATAATGACATGTCTGCACCATTACAGTATCACCAGAGTATTGTCACTGCCCTAAAAACCTCCTGTCTGCTACCTGTGGGGATTCGCAGGTGGCTCAGTGGTAAAGAATCCGCCTGCCAATGCAAGAGACGCGAGTTCCATCCCTGATCCAGGAAGATCTCCTGGAGAAGGAAATGGCAACCCACCCCAGTATTCTTGCCTGGAGAATCTCAAGGACAGAGGAGCCTGGCGGGCTACATACAGCCCACGGGGTGGCAAAGGAGGCGAACAGGACTCAGCGACTAAACAAAAACAACCCTGCCTATTCTTCCCTTCCCCCCACCCCTGCCAAGTATTCATCTTTTTGGTGTGTCCATAGTTTTGCCTTGTCCAGAATGTCATATAGTTAGAATCACCCTCTTAACATTTTAATGTTTCTCTGTTGGTTTGTCTTCTGTGTGTGTGTGTATCTTTGCAATATTAGACTCTATTTTCAAAACTTATCCTACATTTCTACCTTGGCTTTAAAACACTTTACTATGTCATTAATCATGTTTCAAAATTATATTTAATGATTCCATAACTTTCTACAGTACCAGTATTTGTCACCGCCGTTGACATTTAAGAATGTGTTCTCTGGTCTAGCTCTCTCTTACTATTATTATGAATAATGCTGCAGAGAACATTCTTTTATGCAAGCCTTTGTTTATATTCCTGATTCTTTTCTTGGACTAAATTCTAAAAAGTGTTATTCGGGGTCGGTGACATGAGCATCCTTTTACCTTATGAATAGATTTCATGCAATTGCTGGTTAAACCACTTGCACCGTGTATATCCCGTCATGTTAGTCTATAAAGATGCCATTTCATATCATCGTCGCCCATATTATTTGATACAGATACTCATAGATATTATGGGTTCAGTTCCAGGCTACCGCAATAAAGCAAACCTCACAATAAAGCAAGTCACACAACATTTTTGGTTCCCGGTGCATACATTTATACTGTGTTTATACTATTCTGCAGTCTGTTAAATGTACAATAGCACCATATATAAAAACAATGCACATACCTTAATTACAAAGTTGTTGCTTAGTCACTCAGTCATGTCAGACTCCTTTGCAACCCCATGGACTGTAGCCCACCAGGCTCCTCTGTCTATGAGATTTCCCGGGAAAGAATACTGGAATGGGTTGCCATTTCCTTCTCCAGGATATCTTCCTGACTCAGGGATCGAATCCGAGTCTCCTGCATTGGCAGGCAGGTTCTTTACCACTAGGGCCACAAATGCATGTATGTTAATTAGAAAGTAATTCATTGCTAAAAGCTGCTAACCAGAGCCTGAATGTCCAGCGAGTCATAATCTTCTTTGCAACGGTCACATCAAAAATCACTGATCACCATCACCATCAAATATAATATCAATGAAAAATATATCGTGAGAATTACCAAAATGGGACAGGGAGACAGGAACTGAGCAAATGCTAAGCAATTCCCATAGACTTGCTTAACACTGGTTGGCCATAGACCTTTACTTTGAAAAAATGTGATACTCAGGAAGTGCAATAAAATGAGATCTGCCTGTATTCTTTTATTTGTTATTGCTTAGTTACTCATCTGTATCTGACTCTTTGCAACTTCATGCACTGTAGCCCACCAGGTTCCTCTGTCCATAGGATTTCTCAGACAAGAATACAGGAGTGGATTGCCATTTTCTTCTCCAGGGGATCTTCCCGAACCAAGGATTGAATCCACATCTCCTGCAAATCTCCTTCATTGCAAGTGAGCCATCCGGTGAAAATTCTTACCTTCTTCCTTAACCCCTGCCACCCCCCAGCTTTTAAATTTGTCTGTTTGTTGTTCAGTCACTGAGTCATGTCTGTCTCTTTGAAACCTCATGGACTACAGCACACCAGGCTTCCCTGTCCTTCACTATCTCCCAGAGTTTGCTCAAACTCGTGTCCATTGAGTCATTGATGCCATCCAACCATCTCATTCTCTGCTGGCCACTTCTCCCCCTGCCTTCAATCTTTCCCAGCAACAGGATCTTTTCCAATAAGATGGCTTTTCGCATCAGGTGGCCAACATATTGGAGCTTCCGCTTTAGCATCAGTCCTTCCAATGAATATTCAGGGTTGATTTCCTTTGGGATTGACTGGTTTGATCTCCTTGCAAACTATATGTGAAGCCCTTACCACGCAGAGCAGCCATCCTAGGAGGTAGGTACTATTAACCTCACTTTACAAGTTGAGAATGAAGGCTACCTGGTAATTGTTTGGAGGTGTTACTGGAATCCAGCCCAGGAAACGTGTCCCCTGAACTCCAGCTCTTCTCTGCCTCCAGGGAGAGACAGGCCCTCTCCACTGGATGTGACCCAGGAAAGCCATCTGATGAAAACAATTCACATGAATGTGTGATTGACCAATGGGAACATCTATCTGGCTTTAGAGTAAAAAATAAACAAAAAAGTAGACGCTCCCCTAGTTTTTCTAAATAAAGGGAAAGCCCTTATGCAAGGAATTTTCAGAAATATACTAGAAATGAGAACATCTGGGAATGATAAGGGAGATAGACAAGGTCAAAGTCTCATCTACCTTCAGTTCAGTGGTTGCTCAGTGTTAGCCCATCTTGAAGCAACCCAAAGCCCACCTTTATTTTATTTCATATAAATAGTGCTTAGAATGGGCTTTCCAGGTGGGTCAGTGGTAGAGAATCCACCTTCCAATGCAGGAGACTCGGGTTCCATCCCTGGGTTGGGAAGATCCCCTGGAGAAGGAAATGGCAACCCACTGCAGTATTTTTGGCTGGAAAATTCCATGGACAGAGGAGCCTGACAATGTATAGTCCATGGGGTCGCAAAGGATCAGGTACAACTGAGCAAGTGAGCACACGCACATTGCTTGAAATGCTGAATTTGTTGCCATCACACAAATATCTGGGTTCCACCATCTCTTTATCAACAGAAGCCCTGGAAGCATTCACTGCTGTCTGTTTCAATAATTTTCAGAGCCTGGTGGATCCCAAAGGATGCTTGAGTTTGCATCTACTGTTAACTTGCTGGACTTCTTCCTCCCTACTTGTCAACCACTTCACTTTCTCCTCCTCCTGGACCAATTCTCTAAAACCTTCCTTTCAATACCATCATTAATTTTTTTTTTTTAAGCTAAAATTAACTCCACATCTGGGAAGCCCCTCCGTATCCTGTTAGGTAGCCGAAGCTTGAGGCTCATGGTGGGGCTATGCCCTAGGCCATTCGGAAGACATAGATGTTTGTGAGTCAGGGCCTGTGTCTTTATTAGCCCTGCTGAAGCAGCAAGGTAATTTAAGCTTGCCTTACTTCACTGCATTGCATCATAGTTCCAAAGAAGACCTGAAATAGAGAGCATCACATTGTGCACATTTTTGAAGGATCATGAGTGGAGGCTAAATATAAGATTCAAGACCATATTCCAAGCGTGCTTTTCACCTAAATGGGGAGGGAGGCCCTTGAACATTCTGCCCCACGATCCCTGTTCTTATCTGCATGTGCTTCGTCATGTCTGATCTCCATCCTTTGTGGAAACGTTCGCAAGCATCTTCTTAGCTTCAAAGAGACAGGCTTGACTAGGAAACACTGGAACTTTGCATTTGAGAGGATAAGTCAACTTGAACACCCCCCAGGCTGAGTGCCTTTTCTTCCCCATTTAAAATGTACCCTTTAGTGTTCAGGAATGCTGGACCTAAAAAGTGTCATCGAGGGTGAAGTAAGTCAAAAAGGAAAGGCTGAATATCCTATATTGGGCGTGGCAACTCACTGCAGTATTCTTGCCTGGAGAATCCCCATGACAAAGGAGTCTGGTGGGCTACAGTCCATGGAGTTGCAAAGAGTCAGACACAACGGAGTAACTAAGTACGCACACACATATTAATGCGTATATGTGGACTCTAGAAAAACGGTACACATGATCTTCTTTGCAAAGCAGAAATAGAGGCACAGGCATAAAGAACACGTATATGGACATCAAAGGGGGAAGGAGGGTGGGATGAATTGGGAGATTGGGACTGAGACATATATACTATTGATACTATCTATGAAATAGACAATTAATGAGAAACTTTTTGAGGTCCTTTTTTTTTTTCTTTTCCATCTTTGAGGTCTTCATCTCCTGGGAGCACTGTGAAATGATTGCTTTACTATGGCATGATTACTTTCTAGAGGTGTAGGTAGACCTCAGCATACTGAAGTATGGGTTTCCCTGGTGGCTCAGTGGTGAAGATTCCACCTGCCCGATGCAGGAGATGCGGGTTTAATCCCGGGGTTGGAAAGATACCTTGAAGGAGGAAATGGCTACCCACTCCAGTCTTCTTGCCTGGGAAATTCCAGGGACAGAGGAGCCTGACTGTCTGTAGTCCTTGGGGTTGCAAGGGGCTGGAGACGGCTGAGCATGTCCACCAGGCAAGGCCATGAGAACCTACTGTATAGCTCAGGGAACTCGACTTAATTATATCTGGGGTGATCTGAATGGGCAGGAAATTCAAAAGGGAGGCGATGTGTGTATATGTATGACTGATTGATTTTGCTGTGCAGAAGCTAATGCAACATTATAAAGCAACTGTGTTCTAATACAAATTAATTTAAAAATTAAAAATAAATAGAAATTACCCTAAAGCAGGCTACCAGCACTTCAGTCACCCTCATCCCACCACTACAACACTGGCCATCTTCTTAATATTGCTTGCTTTATTATTTACTAAGTGTCTGATTAATTTGCTTTTATCTGAATGTATTTATGGCACCACAGTAAATAGAAACCCGATGTTATAAACGGAAGCGTTAACTATGCAAGTAACTTAAGATTCAAAATAAATCTGTGACTACCAACTAAGACCATCTGACGTATCACCCAGGGTTCCCATGCCAGATGCTGGGAAACACCGATTTAAGAGAAAGTATTTCACAGGGGTGGGGGTTAAGCAATCATGCTTTTAGAGAAAGAAGAGTTAAGTTCCCATAACTAACCATCTCCTAGGATCTTCTTCTGAATAAGAAAGTGGTTTCATTCAGGAACAATCGCAGGGCCATTCCTGGGACCCCCCGCCACCCCTGGGCCCCCCGGGTGCCCCCACCTTCCACTCTCCTCTCTTCTAACACTCCTGCTGCTTCATCTTGCTGGGAATTCTCATGCTCTTCTTGCCAGTGGAGAAACTCCTGGGCAGAAAGGGGGATGGGGGCTTGTGGTCACAGCCTCTGTCCCCTGCTGTTCATTTCCCTAGCATCACACTTGTTCCCTCTCTCAATGCTTCTGCCCAACTTCATTATCTGCCGTACACAAATGTATTATGAACCAGGCAATGAAATGGATGTGGCTTTTGCTAAGGTGTTTCAGGAAGCGTGTGGGGAGCTTACAAACGCCAAACATGGGGGATGCGTGGGCTGTGGTCTAGCTCTTGTTTTTCTTTTCTTTCTTCCTTCCCTCCCTCTTTCCTTCCCCCTTCTTCCCTCCTTCCCTCCATTCCGTCCTTCCTTCCTTCCCCTCCCCGTTTACCCTCATCAGTGACCCCAGACTGTGATGCTGATGGAGACCCCACTCTTTGTTGCATCTTTGGGTTATTGTTCAGGTGCCCGGTCATGTCCGACTCTGTGACCCCATGGACTGCAGCACTCCAGGCCTCTCTGTCCCTCACCATCTCTCGAAGTTTGCCCAAGCTCATGTCCATTGCATTGATGATGCCATCCAGCCATCTCATCCTCTGATGCCCTCTTCTCCTTCTGTCTTCAGTCTTTCCCAGCATCAGGGACTTTTCCAATGAGTCAGCTGTTCACATCAGATGACCGAAATAGTGGAGTTTCAGCTTCAGCATCAGTCTTTCCAATGAGTATTCAGGGTTGATTTCCCTGAAGATTGACTCGTTTGATCACCTTGCTGTCCAAGGGATTCTCAGGAGTCTTCTCCAGCACCACAGTTCGAAGGCATCAATTCTTTGGTGCTCAGCCTTCTTTATGGTCCAGCTCTCACAACCGTACATAACCATTGGGAAGACCATAGCCCTGACTATACGGACCTTTGTCAGCAGAATCACGTCTCTGCTTTTCAACACACTGTCTGGGTTTGTCATAGCTTTCATGCCAAAAAGCAAGTGTCTTCTGATTTCATGGCTGCGGTCACCATCCACAGTGATTTTAGAGCCCACGAAGAGGAAATCTGTCACTACTTCCGTCTTTGTGTAACTAGTTCCAAATACCCCGCCCAGCCCTCAGGTTAGACTGATAATCTGAATGATGGCTTTGGTGAGGTCTCCTCTCTAAGCATTCCACTTGCAGACATTCTGAACAAGAATGGGTCCATCTGAGGTGTCCTCGGGTGCCTCAACAGTCTCGGAGATTTGGCCTTGACGGAAGGACAAACCCCAGCTCCCCCTTGGTGAAGCCTGGTGACCTAGAGCCAGGTGCCTCACCTCTTTCTTCCTTGGTTTCCTCAGCTGAGATACTGAAAGGGAGGCACTTATCCTTCCAGGATTTTCATGAGGAAGAGTGAGACAGTGTAAGAGAAATTGCTTTGCGACTTGTGAGGCTTGGTTCTGATGCACGGTGAGCATTCTCTCTCAATACAGGATATTGGTTGTCTTGTCAAAACTCCCCCATCACTGGGGGCACAGATGCCTCAGAAGGCTTTTGCCACATCCATTTCATTGTCTTGTTCGTAAAACTGTTTATATTTCCCAGCGTCACATTTGCTTTCTCTCTCTCTTTCTTTGCGACTGCCTAATTTCATTATCTGCCGTACATAACTGTATTATGTAATTCCCTCAGTATGTCATCGATTGTTTCTGTTTTTCTGTAGTATTACTTAAGTCCATCATACTTTTGATTAAATCTCCAAGGAATGTTTCTGAGCACTGGATGGATCCTCCTCTCCGCTAACTAAAGCTCAGCACTTAAATATCTGAAATGACACAAGGCACTGGAAAAAACGCCAAGTGTGGAATTTTCCCAGTGGCTTTATGAAATTCCGGAAACCAATTGAGACCTTTGCTGATACCATCATTGTCTATCCAATAGATGTAAGCAGCCTTTCAGATAGAAATGACATTGAAAAATAATATAAAATTAACTAATGTTTGTTGAGGACTTACTATGTTCCAGGTACTATAATATTATAAACTCTACTTATATTAAGTCATTTCATCTTCACAACAACCTCTTAAAAGAAGGTGTGATTTTTTTGGTCCCCATTTTACAGTTGAGGAAACTGAAATTCAGAAAACTTAACTGTCTAGCTCAGGGACACACAATTAATCCAACTACAATGTATACATACACACACACACATGCAGAGACACACACTACTCTGTTCTCTTAAGAAACTGATTTTCTTCCTCAGCTCAGAGGATGCAAACACGTGCTAATGCCTGAGAATTAGGGACCTTTGTGTTCTGAACTTGGTACTGACACTAACGTGAAGTGAATCCCAGCTTCTATATGGGACTGAGTTTCCTTATGGTCTAGATATGGAGGGTTGTATGAGATCATTGGCTTCTAATCTATTTCAAGAAGCTCAAGAATCTGCGTAAGTTGTCCAGGAAGAGTGAAGCGGGCAGGGAAAGCAATGCTGGTGAGCAGGTAGAACTCTGGATTTCTATTAACCAGTGTACTTAGACTTATACCTCGGATGGATGGATAGATAGATGAATGGATGGACAGATGGACAGAGGACGGAAGGAAGGGAGGGAGGGAGAGGAGGGAAAGTGGGGAGGGAAAGAGGACCAGGGGAGGGAAGGACGGAAGGAAGGAAACAGACACACAACTGAAATGACACAATCCATCACTGACCTGTCCCCAAATCGCATTGTGCCCTAGTTCTTTCCCATGCATACCGTTAAATGTTCCTTAAAACTTGATTTCAAATGGCTACATAATTTTCAGATATACAAACAGTTTACCCTGTACTTAGCCATTTCCCTGTTTTAGACGTGTACGTTGCTTCTGATTCTTTATCTTTCATTTATTCATCAGATTTTTTATTGGGAACCATTATTTGCAGGCATTAACATAAACAAGTGTAGCACAGATGTTCTTATAAGTACGTTTTTGACATACTCGCACACGTTCACTTCCATAACTGCATGGAAGTTATTATTTTGGATTTCGCTTTTAATTTGTGGCTTTCTTGAGTGAGGGAGAACCCGATCTGGAAAGCCTGCTGAATTTGTACAAATGTTGAGCTTCGCTGACACAGTTGGAGTTCTGGACACACTGTCTCCCAAGACAGTAGTTATAAAATTAATAGACATTGTCTTGATTGTTTATGCCACCAGCATCCCAATCTATTTATCTGTCTCCAGCCTCAAAGGGACCATCCTGAGGCTGTATCTTTCCACGTTGCCTAGTTTAGAGCTGGGTGAGTCCTCAGAGAATGCTGTCTCGTTGGTTCAGAAGCCGAGAATCAACATCAGCTCCAGGGATTGCTACAGACTTGGCCTTGATGACGCTCCTGGTAAATAATCTGGGGGAAGTAAATCCACAGCTGTGTCATGGTACAAACTGGATATAGCTGAGATTATAAACTGCTTAAATTTCATGCATAAACACATGATACAGACCCTCTCTTTTTCAAGGCAACGAAAAGAGAAATCAAAACATAATTCTTTGCCCACAAACGGAAACCCGACAACTCAGCTTTGCAGATGCAAGTCCGTGTGAATATGTTCAGTCGCTCAGTCATGTCTGACTCTTTGCGACCCCACGGACTGTAGCCCACCAGGCTTCCCTGTCCATGGGAATTTCCAGACAGAAATACTGGAGTGAGTTGCCATTTCCTTCTCCAGGGGATCTTCCTGACCCAGGGATCGAACACGTGTCTCCTGTGTCTCCTGCATTGGCAGGTGGATTCTTTACCACTGAACCACCTGGGAAGCCCAGAGAGACCATGAAAGGTGACAATACCCCTGGAAGACACAGCGCCACCTCTTAAGTGTGACGGCAGAGTGATGCAATATTCAGAGATCGAGCTATCTCCAGCTTCGGTCTTTATATTAAAATGAATTGATGATCCCGTCCCCCACCCTCCTACTGTTTCTTATCTCCCTGGTGACTGTTTATGTTTGAGTGATGGTTAGTCGGTTTGGAGGCAGTTGGCTCTGTTTTTCCTACCAAAGATTTGATCATGTCTTAGGACAGAAGATGTCTGAAAAATACAGTACTAGGCCACAAAAGAGCTTAGCATCGGTGAGGACTAAGAGAGACTCTGTGACTAGAAAATACCATTAACTTTATTTCCCTTCTCAATATTCTGATTTTTTTTTTTTTTACCCTCCTTCCCTGATGAAGAGCAAAGAGTAGGGAAGTCTAAGTAGGAGGTATCTCTCCTTGGCTGACTCCTTTTTTAAAAATTTGTTTCTGCTTCCTAAAGAATCACTTGGGGTTCCCCAGTGGCTCAGCGGTAAAGAATGTGCCTACAAGGCAGGAGAACCGGGTTCAATCCCTGGGTGGGGAAGGTCCCCTGGAGGAGAGCATGGCAGCCCACTGCAGCATTCTTGCCTGGATAATCCCCATGGACAGAGGAGCCTGGCGGGGCCTCAGTCCATAGGGTTGCAAAGAATCGGACATGACTGAAGTGACTGAACACGCAAGGGATCACTTAATTGATTTTATGCCTCTGGAAAAGACTGGAATTTACTAATACCTCCAAATACGTGGCAGGTTACCTCTGCCAGCCTCAGCTCATCATTATTCCACACTGAGTTATGTAATGATTTGATCGTGTTGAGGAGTAATTCACCTTTGTTCCCACCTACGTTGAGACTGATTACAAATCCTCATAAAATACTCATTATGCTACCAAAAATGTTCTTAAAGAATAGTCTGTGAAAGAGGAGGTAATGCCGCCGCTTGGAAGTGTGGGCTTCTGTCTAATTATGTGTAAATTATCTGAGTGGAATCTCAAATGTTTAGTGATAAACAGTTTTTATGCTTCCCAGCAAAGTATCTAGTTTGTGAGGCAATATAATCAAAAGCAGCCTGTGTGCAGTGAATTGTCGATTGTATAACTTTGCATCCTTTTCAAGTTATTCTTATGGAAAGAAATGGGAATGTGTCTGCAGCCCTTTAAGGAAAGAAAATGTTGTATTCTGCAAATTTTTTTTTTAAAGGAGAAAAGAAAAAGATAATTGATCCTTTGACTATACTACGGCTCTGCTCTCAGAAGAAACATTAAAAAGTTGGATTTCTTAAGAAATGCAATTAACTGACTTTTATTTAATGATTTTTTTTTGCAAGTTATTCATCCTGAGGAATGGTATCTGTTGGTTATTAACAAAGATGAGGATGGATTATTAAGAAGCAAAATATGATGATATTCAACTGCAATGCATATATAGTTACTCAGAGACAATCCCTACTGGTTTGCTCTCTGATGGCCCCTCCTTTCAGAAATCTCTCCTGAAAGCTTCCCCTTCCCTGGGTGGGATAATGAAACCTCTGAGCCACCAGAAGGATGCTGTTCTATGGATGAAGGCTAATTGAAGGCTAAACCGTTAGGAACAGGCCATAATAGTCGATACAGCTGGTGGCTGTTGTAACCAACATAATCTGGATGGTCATGAAAATAGAAATGTTTGAATCTGGGAGATCATTAGTTCTTAACCTTGACACCAGGGTCCCTTCCACACCCAAGAAGCTTGAGAATGGTCTGCCAGACTGGGAACCATCCAAAAATGATAGTCTTCAGACTTTATTAGCCAAAGAAGAGTCAAGATATCAAATTCACACAAGGATGTGGAATCCATTACATAGTAGATAGGAGCATGAGTTCAGATGAAATTGGTATTAGTTAAGATCAAAACCACCCCCTCTTAGAGTCCGAGAATCCTTTGCCGCTGTTCTTCTTCTAGAACCATTTATATTTCAAAAGAAGATGTCCCACTTAAGGGAAAGTGAACATGTTAATCGCTCAGTCCTGTCTGACTCTTTGCCATCCCATGGACTATAACTCGCCCAGTTCCTCTGTCCGTGGAATTCTCCAGTCAAGAATACTGGAAGGGGTGGCCATTCACTTCTCCAGAGGATCCTCCTGACCCAGGGATTGAACACAGGTCTCCTTCCTTGCAAGCAAACTCTTTACTCTCTGAGCCACCAGGGAAGCCTAACTTGGGGGGGAAAGGAAGTAAACTGCTAGGAGAAGAAGATGATAGAAAAGAACCGTGATTAAAATGGAGGTGAAGATTTCAGTGACGAAGAAGCAAAAATTCTCTGCCAGTTCCTTATTGGTGGTCAACACAGATTAACGTAAGACTTAGCTGTCACGCAACTCATCATGTAGGTAGCTAAAAAGATTCCTTAGTGTATTAAGAGGTGTTTGGTTCTGATAGATTTCTAAAGTGAATAAGTGAAAGTCACTCAATCATGCCCAACTCTTTTTGACCCCATGGACTATACAGTCCATGGAATTCTCCAGGCTAGAATACTGGAGTGGGTAACCTTTCCCTTCTCCAGGGGATCTTCCCATCCAGGGAATGGAACCCAGGTCTCCCGCATTGCAGGTGGATTTTTTACCAGCTGAGCCACAAGGGAAGCCCTACGGTAAAAGCACATGGTTTTAAGTTGGAGCTGATTGATGTAGGAATTTTTGGTATACTGGTTCAATCAACGCCCTGTTGTGAAGGTATGCCTGTCTTCACACCCTTTGACTAAATATGCAAATATACCAGCTAAATAGACAAAGATTCCAAATTAATACTTAAAGACAGATTAAATCTCTGTCTCTAGACAACTAAGCCTTAAATTTGCCCAAGATCAAAATATCTGCCTAAAGACTCCTATATATATTTGACATTTACATGAGGTGTTGGACATTTTGAAGGCAAACTGTTTCAGTGATTGACTAAATATATTCCTTTGCGTCATGTAGATGTGTCCTGTATTAATTAGCATATCCTTGGAAGGAAGTTCATCCATACGTTTTTTTTCCTTTAAAAAAAAAACTTTTTATTTTATATTGGAGTGTAGCCAATCAAAAACGTGGTAGTGGTTTCATCCATACTTTTGCAGCTCATTAAAAGTTGATCATGACTGTCTGTTGAATCTGTCTTCACTGTGTTGACTTGTTTGTCTGCCTTCCTGTACTAACATTTTCTGTACTCAGCTTGTTCTCAAGTCTCCAATTGACATCAGAAGGTCTAAAGGGATTTTAGTTTGATTTCCTTTTTAGGGAAAAACCTATGACAAATTGCCAGCTCTTGATATATTCACTTTGAACTTAAAATATCATTTGTTTAAAAAATGCAATAAAACCTGAAATGTACACTAATATTCATCCTGAAGATTAAAGCGGCCAATGAATTATGCAGCTGGGTTAAGGCTGTCTTGCTCTCAGACTAAATTTATCTCATCGAAAGGGAATTATTCTCATTGGTGTTAGAGAACGAAAACAGTTAGTTTCCTTGTTTAATTGCTTTCTTCTTGGGTTTTTTGTTTGTGTATTTCTTTTCTTTAAGAAGACACTCAGTTGTAGTTCTCTTAGGAGCTGGATTTTAAAATGTAAATACTGATGAGAGATGATTAGAAGGCTTATTTTCTTAGATTATAAAAGTGGCATAGGTTTCTGGTAACTCTTTTTGAAAAATTTTTTTGTTTGTTTTCTTTTTCTCTTTCTGTCTCTCTTTTTTTAAAAAACATGGATCTTTAGCTGTGGGGGACCCTGTGCTGAGCATCTAACCTTTCTTAACTTACAGAGCAAACCTCAAAGTAATAGAAATAAGTGCCGCATTTTCTCTGTATAGAACATGCCACTTGGGCCAAGTGCTACAACGTCTCTTTGGTAAAGCTGAAATGCGGATTTCTCAAAAATGTCTTGTTTTCAGTTAATGATATTTTCTGCTTTTCACCAGGTGGTCTCTTTGGGGGTTGGTTCGTGAATTCATTTCTCCGTGCGTGCACCGAGCTTTCTGTTGATTCCTTTATTCAGTAGGCATTTACTGAGTTCTTGTCACACTGAGGCCTGAGTCAAGGGCTCATGTTGCAGTCACCAAGATCCCCAGCCCTGCCCGAGGGTGTCTACGGACTTTGGGGAACAAGGGCAGTTAAGAATAGATGATGGAAGGCTTGATGAATATCTGTTCTGATAAGGACAACACTCAGAAATAAAAATAAAGGGTTTGGGGAAGAGTGAAGAGGGGCGGTCTGGCATCGAGGCGGGTTGAAAGAGTCAGACTGACTGTGATTAGGTGTGTTGGCTTAGCTAACAGGCCAGACAGGATGTAGCTTGCCCGCTCACCCTAATAGTGCCTGACCTGAACCAGTTCTTCCCTAGAGATGGCTCAGAGTTCAGCTTTCTCGAAGGTAGAACCCCAGGAGGAAAGACAACTTCCAGAAATGGCCAAACCTACCCTTGTCTCAAAGCCAGCTCCCAGTGACTCATGCAGCTGAAAGGGAAATTGATCATTGGCTTGTGATGGTCCCCAAGGGAGAGGTACTTCGAGAAACCCAGGGGCTAACTGAGAGCAGGTCCATGACAGCAAACGGGCCGGATGAGCAGACCCCGGGGTGTGTTCTGGCCCTGGGTCAGCTGTTTGAAGGCGTGTGGTTCCCTCCATAGTAGACTTACTATACTCAGAGCAGGACTTGAATCCCAGCCCTGTGTTTTGTTTACTTTGGCCACAGAGCACCAAGTTTTGGTTCTCTTCAAAGATGAAGAAAATCAAAACACGTACTTTGACTTGGTTTAGCTTTCCTTCCATTGCATGCATCCTGGCCATCCTTGTGAAGTGAGCAGAGTCACGTTTCAGAGAATTGAGGTCATCTTCCCAGCTGGGCAAAACCAGTGACTTCTTAGGCTTGAGTGTTCTGCCTTGCAGAATAGACCCTCTCTGCTCCGTCTCCGGGTCCTAAGAATGGTTAGAGTGGGTTTTCCCTGTCCCACCCGGCAGGAAGTGGTATCCTCATTCTGTTTTTCTTCATTACATCTCCTGAAACTAAGTTTCTTATTCCTCTCACTGCCTCCTGAGGTTACCCAGAAATTTAGATTTATTTAGAAATTGTCTAGAAGGTTACCTCTTCTAGACGTGAGAAGAGGACTCTTCCCTGGATTTAAGCTATGTCTGCTTATCTCACACATTCGATCAAAGTCAGGTTTATCAAGGTGTAATTATTTTTAGCATTTATCTGACTGTGTTGGGTCCTACTTGCAGCACATGGGATCCTCGCTTGTGCCGTAGGCTCTTCACTGGGGGCTGTGGGTTCCCTTGTTGCAGTGCATGGACTTAGCTGCCCCAAGGCCTATGGGATCTTAGTTCTCCAACCAGGGATCAAACCCAGGTCCCTTGCATTGGAAGGCAGATTCTTAATGGCTGGACCACCAGGGAAGTCCCCAAGATATAATTTACATGGAGTAAAGCTTGACTTTTTCAGCATACAGAACACAGGTTTCAACAAACAACAGTATCACCAGCACCAGAGTCAGGAGAGCAAACATACCCATCATCCCAGAAAACTTCCCCGGGGTCTGTCTGTAGCCAGTTCCCAGTCCCAACCCTGACAGTCACCGATCTTTTCCCTGTCCTTCTGGTTTGCTTTTTCTAGAACACCCTATAAATAGAGTCCTAAGTAGACAGCTGTGGAGTCCGACTTCTTTCTTTCTATAGAGTGAACTTGAGATTTATCCGTGAAGTGGTGTCCACCAATGGTCTCTGCTTCCCTGTTTGTTCTGAGCATTACTCTAGAGTGGATGCAGATAGGCTTGTTGATTCAACAGCTGAAGGATCTTTGGGTTCTTTCCAGTTTTTGCCGATGATGAGAGTTGCTGTATGCATTTGTGTCCAGGCCTTTCTATGAATGTACATTTTTAATTCTCTTGGGTAAATCCCTATGGAGTGGCGTTGCTGGGTTGAACAGCAAGGGTGGATTTAAAGGTCATTTTTTTTTTTTTTAGGGGGAGACAGTGGACTTGGTATAGCTTTGATGTTGATTCCTAGGTCTGATGCTGCCTAGATGTAGGACCTCACATAGACTGAACCTCTTTTTCTGGCAACAGAAGAAAGGGTAGAATTATAGCTCTTATACAGAATTAGGTCAGTTGCTCCACTGTGGCCCCCTCTTCTTGGGTAACGGCCTCCGGGGACTGGACTCCCTCTTTCCACTGTGCTCCTATTTCTGCTCCCCGAGCAAGCTGGCCCCTTCTCCAACCCTGTCACACTGTGTTTCCTTTCCTAGAACTCTTCACCACCCACCTTTCTCCTCACCAACTCTGCATCTCTCCATCACCCAATGAAATGCCACCTCTTCCAAAAAAAAAAAAAGCCTTCTCTCACCCTTAGTCTAAATCCAGCACCCGCTATGTATAGTTAATTCCCTTTCTAAAAATGTGAAAGCCCTGTTCTTTTCTGTTATAGCAATGACCGCAACTGGCCTTTATCACATTCACTGTGTAATTTATTTTTAATGGAAATGTTTATTGAGATCACTGTCGAGTCACGTATAGCTGTAAGAAATAATGCCGAGAGATCCCATGTACTTTTTACCCAGTTTTCCCCAAAGGTAACGCTGGACAGAATTATGATTCAATACCACAACCAAGATGTTGGCATTGATATGACCTGCTGATCTTATTTCAGCTCTCCCCAGTTTTACTTACATTAATTGGCGTGTGTATGTGTTTGCAGGGGGAGGTGTATTTCATTCCATGCAGTTTTATCACAAGTGTGGATTTATGGGCTCATCACCATAGTCAACGTCCAGGAAAATTCTGTCAGTTCAGGATTCTTTCTCTTGTCCTTTTATAACCACACCTGCCCTCCCCCAGTTCTAACAGCTGACAGCCATTGATTGATCTGTTCTTCATCTTTAAATTTTAGTCATTTCAAACATGGAACCATATACTAATAACTAACCTTTTGGAGTTGATTTTTTTAACCCAATATAATTCTTTGAAGATTCATCCAAGCTGTTGTCATGTATATCAATCCTTTGTTCATTTTCATTGCTGAGTAGTATTCCATGGAGTGGACTACTGTTTCTTTAGCTGGTCATCTGTTGAAGAATATCTCAATGGATTCCTATTGTTAGCTATTATAAATAGAACTTCACAGAAGGATTTTTGTGTGAACATAAGTTTCCTTTCTCCAGAATAAGTGCTCAGGAACAAAATTGCTGGGACATTTGTTTTATAAAAAACTGATTGAATTGATTTTGGAAATCTCTCTCTTCTGGTAGACTTTAAGTTTCATCAGAGTAAATAGATTGAGTTTTGTTTGTTTGCTTGCTTGTTTATGTGTCTAATCACTGTATACTGGGGACATCTCACAAAGCTAAGAACATAATTTACCAGTCTATAAATATTTATAAATGAATTAAATAAGGAATGAATGACTGGGTGCATGAATAAAAACTTTAGCGTGAGGATTAAGTAAAATCATGTATGCAAATCGGTTTTTAGACTGCTTAACAAGGAGGAACCTCTAATATTAAGTGATATTTTTAATCAGCATCAGTATTATCAGACGTGATTGTTGGCTAAGGGTGACATGATATAACTTTCAAATTCTTCCACCCTCATTGTTACACAAACATCATGTGGCTTTTATAGGATTCCAAAGGGCTGAGCTCTGACTTCACTTCCTTCTCTTACAGAAAAGTCATCTCGTGAATGTACTCAAAATAGCGGGGTGGGACTTTGGGTTTCATACTTGAAAGAAGATCCTGCTTCCACAGGTCAGGGTAAAGCTGCATGACTCCTTTCTTTGTTGAAAATGGGCACAGGCAATAAATGGGCGTGAGGAGCGGGAAGCCGCATGGTGCCGAACTGGTTAACCTCGTACCAGGATCCTTGTGGTCTTAGCCTGTGAAATAAATATTGATGAAGCAGATGGAGGTGGCACAGCCCTTAATAGAGAGAGAAAATTAGTACTTCTCATTTGCCTGGGGAAAGTGCAGGTTATCCTAATGTCTTGATCTATGTACAAAGAGCTGGTAAAGACAAGCAGTCATCACAAAAATAGAAATGAGGTTCTCCCCACAAAAGTGCCACCAGAATGATGAGCTGTCGCAGAAGACCTGGAGAGACGGGAAAGAACCTTCTTTGGTGACTATAATTAGGCTTCCATGGGGAGCGGCAGTGCTCAGGAGCTGCGCATGAGGGCTCTTTGCCTCTTTCTAGAGTCACTATCAAACTGTCTCTGATGGGCCAGGAGAGTGAGAACGTCCAACTTTTTCCTGGTAGATCACATCTCCGTTCTTCCTCAAGGCTTGGTGAGATTCTGACCAGGCCTGTGATGGGGGAGGTGGTGTTTTCACTCTGCGACCTGGGCCACTGAAAAAGAGGAAACAAAAGGAGAAGTGGAAACCTCTCTTTTCCTTATTAAAAAGGCTGCTCCATGATCATTAGAGAAAACATGGCTAATGGTTGTTCAGTCACTAAGTGGTGTCTGATTCTTTGCGACCCCATGGACTGCAGCACGCCAGGCTTCCCTGTCCATCACCAACTCCCGGAGTTTGCTCAAATTCATGTCCATTGAGTTGGTGATGCCATCCAACCATCTCATCCTCTGTTGCCCCCTTTTCCTCTTGCCCTCAATCTTTCCCAGCATCAGGCTCTTTTCCAATGAGTTGGCTCTTCCCATCAGGTGGCCAAAGTATTGGAGCTTCGGGTTCAGCATCAGTCCTTCCAGTGAATATTCAGATGAATTTCCTTTAGGGTTGACTGGTTTGATCTCCTTGCCATCCAAGGTACTCTCAAGAATCTTTTCCAGGATCACAATTCAAAAGTGTCAATTCTTCAGTGGTTAGCCTTCTTTATGGTCCAGCTCTCATCCATACCTGACTACTGGAAAAACCATGGCTTTGATTATGTGGACCTTTCCTGGCAAAGTGATGTCTTTGCTTTTAATACACTGTCTAGGTTTGTCATAGTTTACCTGCCAAGGAACAAGCGTCTTTTAATTTTATGGCTGCAGTTAATACAGATTAGCAACAAAAAAAGTGATAAAAGTCACTAGTAGTCTCCATATAGATTTCAATCTAGAAGGAGATACACTTGGAAATTGAGAATGTAAATTGTAGACCTAAATTGACTACATTTGTGGGATCATACTATATAAATATGCATGTATATCTTATTCTATCCCCACCCCCTCATTTCATAAGTGTCTTTTTTTTCCTGCTTTTCAAAATATTCTTTCCTAGCTGGATTTCTAAATCTGGGGGATGCAGTCCCAATGGAATGAGCAGTAGATTAGCTGTTGTGTCTGGTTGTTTGTTTGACCAGAAAATCAAAATCGAATCCCGAGGATGTTTGCTGGCTGAGATCCATTTTACTCAAGCTCTGTGGATGGTAAGGAGAAGCACACACACCCAGACCTCCGTTGGGCATTGGGTCAAAGCTTGAGCTTTGCTACCCTGGTCCAGGGTTTCCATGACAACAGGGAGACCCTGTGGGTAGTTTACAATCCTCACAGGAACTTGGGGGAGGCAGCGTCTGCCTCCACCATAGTTTGGAATTTTGCAATCCCATTTAATTTATGGGGCGAGACCTACCTCTCAGAGGACTCTTCTATCAATTGTTCCACTTTCAGACATGTTGATTTAAAATCCATTTTCAGGAATGAATTATGCAATAAAGTAGAATATCAGAGCCAAAGAAATCACACCGACCCGAGTTAGGGCCTGAGTGTGTGGATGAGAAGGGTTATTTGTCTTCCCCCACTCTCAGTCTCCTTGCCTTTCAAATGGGAGGGGTCAGAGTACCTTTCTGGTTGGGTTTCTGGGAAGACAAGAAAATGTGATAACCAATGTAAAATACTTGGCGTAGCACCCAGCACACAGTAAAAGCTCAATAATTCTTAACTTTGCTCTTATTTTCTTTTTATGACATTTCTTGGAATTGTGTGGCCCTTGACAGGACAGTGGCTATGCGTGGGGGGAAAAAAAATCTTGGAATGGCTTGGATGGTGAGAGGCGGGCATGGAGAAAGGGAGGGTGGAAGCCTGCTGAGAATCTGAATTAGAGGAAGTATCTGCACCCTGGGGTTTGGTGTTTCACTAAAGAGGTCATAAAATATTAACGTCCCCCAGAGTTCCCCAGCAGAACAGTGGTGTCAGCTCCTGTGTGATGCAGGAGAGAGGCTCCTAGAGATGTCTGTGGCCCAGATATGAGGTGGGAAAGCTGGGGGGAATCCGATGGTGACAGGGCTTCCAATTGCTTCCTTAGCTGGAAACTCGAGTTAAGAGAGAAGGGCAGGACAGTGAACTAGCAAAGGGTTCGCCTGGAAACGAGGAAGAGGATGGCCCTCTTTCTTTCCAGCCAACGAGAATGGGGTTGTCTTTTCAACAGAAGCCAATTGCATTGGTCACCCGACACGAAGAGCCAACTCACTGGGTAAGACTCTAGTGCTGGACAAGATTGAGGGCAGGAGGAGAAGGGGGCAATAGAGGATGAGATGGGTGGTTGGTGTCACTGACTCCATGGACATGAATTGGAGCAAACTCCAGGAGACAGTGAAGGACAGGGAAGCCTGGTGTGCTACAGTCCATGCGGTCGCAAAGAATCGGACACGACTGAGAGATGAATGACAACAACAGTTCCTGTGTTCACAGTTAACAACCAGATCACCATCACCAGCACCATCACCATCATCATAGCTATGACACTAATACGCATAGTGCATTTGCTAGATGCCGAGGGTTTCACTAAGCAAATTGCAGATATTATGTTACTCATATTATCCAGATTGTGAAAAAAATATGTTCATACCCTTTTTATTTGTAAATGAAAACCCCATGACCCAGAAGGCATAAATAACTTGCCAAAAGTCACCCAGCTGGACAAAAAAGACCCAAGATTCAGGACCAGGTGATCTGCCTCCCCTGTTCTTATTATCCTCCACTTCACCCTCAAGAAGACAGTAAACGGATAAATGAAACTCTATGGCCTCAGAACAGGGCCTTTTAATTCTTTTTTTTTTTTCCATAGGAGAGCCTATAATCAGAGCCTCATACCTGTGTTAGTATCACACAGGAAACCATAGGTTCTCAAATGTATATATGTATGTATGTATATATATATACAATTTTACCCCAGTAAAAACCCATTTACAAATAAATTCTACATGAAACTACATTTGTAAAAGAGATGAAGGGAGCAGGGAGGAGATGAAGTTTATAAATTCAAATGTGAAACATTTATTATAAAGCCAATCAGTGAGAAAATGAGGCTATTTTGATGAATACCAAATATTGGAGTTGGGAGTATGGATAATTAATATTGTTTTCAATTAGCCTCACAATCCAATTCACTTTGGTATTCTAACTTGTTGCAGAAAGTTGAGAAAATGCTGATTCATATGCTGACCCAGAGTTGCAAAACATAATTTTTAAAAATCCAGATGATCCCCAAATATCAGGTTCATCTAGAATGTAAATTCCATCTCCTGTTTACTGATCATTTGTATCTCCAGAACTGTGCTTGGCACAGTGAATTCATTCAAGATATACCTGATGAGACTTAGAGAGCAATCTTACGGTGGCCGGGGGGGCAGGGATGGTTAGGGAGTTTGGGATGGACGTGTCCACACTGCTGTATTTAAAACGGATAACTAAAGGGACCTACTGTGAGGCACAGGGACTCTGCTCAGTGTTATATGGCAGCCTGGATGGGAGGGGAGTTTGGGGGAGAATGGATGTATCTATATGTATGGCTAAGTCCCTCCACTGGCCACCTGAAACTGTCACTACCTTATTAATCGGCTCTACCCCAATGCAAAATAAAAAGGTAAAAAAAGGTATCTGATGAATGAATGAATGCATCAATCAGTCTATCAGTTAGCGAGCATCCAATGGAAATCAGAGGTGTCCAAGTAGAGGAGGACTTGTCATTCCCACGTTTTCTCATTGATTTGACCTCTGCATCAGTAGTTCAGGTGCTGTTCTGAGGGGATGGGATTGCAACATGAAGAGGGAAAATAAAGTTCTCGTGGACTAGGTGAGTGCCAGGGTGCAAAGGATGGGGAAGCAGGAGACAGACAGTAAACTGACAAGGAACTCGCTTCCACCCTGGCTGCCCCATTTATATGCAGGAAGCTTACATAACCCCTCTGGGTTTCAGCATCCTTGCGGGTAACAGCACTATCAGTGTGTACCCAGCTCTGCCCCTGTGAAGAATAAAGTGAAACGCACATAGGAGCTTTCATCTCCATCTCGACATTGCACAACATACAAAGATGCGTGTTTCATTCCGGGCTTATTTATTTAATTACACCCTGGGTATTCTGGGATTTGTACACTTATATCATTAAAGCAGTTTCAGCCAAGGAACATATATTTGGAAAGGTTTTAATATGCGCTGGGCATACGCAATTACAAGACTAGGTATGCAGTGACCAGAATCCGGAGGGGAGGAAGGCACATTCAAGAAAGTGCCTGTTCTGTTTCCAGATGAGAGGTGAAGAGCCTCGTCAAAGTGTTTGCTATCGGGTCATTGGCAGTGGGAAGGGTCTCTGATGTCTTTTGAGTGGAAGATGGGTGTGCTTGTTTTGTGTATCTTTTTTATAACTTTATTTACTTAAATAGTTGCTTCTTCATCTTTGTCTGCGATGGGTCTCTGCTTCTCCTCAGGCTCTTCCCTAGTTGCAGCAAGCAGGGGCTCCTCTCTGATCACGGTGCGCCCGTTTCTCATGGTTGTGGTTTCTCTCCTTGAGGTTCTTGGGCTCTAGGCCTTGCAGGCTTTCGTCGTTAACGTGCACTGGCTTAGTTGCCCCATGGTAGCACGTGGGATCTTCCCGGACCAGGGATTGAACCTGGTTCTCCTGCATTGGCAGGGGATTCTTTACCGCTAAGCCGAAACAGGGAAACCCCACTTTTGTATATTTAAAATTCTCCTGTGAAATCAGTGTAGAGTGAGTTGGGACGATCTGAGGCTGAGCAAAGGAACCAGTTAGGAGAGCATAGCTTTTGTTGTTGTTTCGTTTGTTGTGGTTTTAGTCTAGGCTAGGGGCTTCCCTGGTGGCTCAGATGGTAGAAAATCTGCCTGCAGTGCTGAAGGCCTGGGTTCGATCCCTGGGTGGGTAAGATCCCCTGGAGAAGGGAATGGCTACCCGCACCAGTATTCTTGCTTGGAGAATCCCATGGACAGAGGAATCAGATGGGCTATAGTCCATGGGGTCGCAAAGAGTCAGACATGACTGAACAACTAATACACACACACACACACACACACACACACACACACACACACACACACACACAATAATAGGATGCACTGGGACAGGGCAATGGAAAATGGAGAGACTTTATAGTCAAGAGATGGGAGAGCTAAGAGTGATATAATGTGGGGATGGATTGACTAGTCAAAGCTGCAGAGGGAGGTATGAAGGGCAGATGTTAGGGTTTCAGGGTTATGTAAATAAGAGGAAGGTGCTTCCACAGGCAAAGGCAAGTCCATAGAGGCAGAGAGCAGGATGTACAACATTTTGTTTGGGGGGTATTGAAACAGCCAGGAGGACAGGACCTTTATACTGAGACGTGCAGAAAGCAATTTGAGGTACATGATCATTCCTGAGGGCTGCAGGGGAGCTGAGGATTCTTGGAGGGAGTGATGCAGTGGTTTCCCACCGATGCTGCAAACCCTTCTCCCGTGCGCAAAGAGTACCATAGTAAGTAGGTCATTCAGGGTGATGGCAATCGGGATACAAGAGTTAAGAGACCTAACAAAGCACAAGCTGATTCTGATGGAGATCTCAAGTTTATGGAGCATGTAAGAATTCTGCCACAGACCTGTATGGTCCAGCCAGGGAAATATGTAGTTTTCCTCTTAACGTGTCACTGTCCCTGATAGAGTGTCAGATTGTTCTATCTGAAACCAAGTACAAATGTATGCCTGTTTTGACAGTGGGCACAATAAGACATCTTTTGCAGAGTTTTGTTTGGGTTTAGAAAAATGGCTTGATGCAAACTTGGGCTTCCCAGGTGGTGCTGGTGGTAAAGAATCCACCTGCCAGTGGAGGAGAGGCAAGAGATATGGGTTCCATCCCTGGGTTGGGAAGATCCTCTGGAAGGAGGAAATGGCAACCCACTCCAGTATTCTTGCCTGGAAAATTCCATGGACAGAGGAGCCTGGCAGGCTACAGTCCATAGGGTCGCAAAGAGTTAGGCACAGCTGAGTGACTGAGCACACACAGGCACAAACTTGAGTGAGAAGGTGATTCCTTCTAGGGCACAGGTCAAATGGTGTCAACACTTCAAGGGAAAGGAAACTTGAGACAAAGGGGTGGGCATGGGAACTTGCTCTTGGGCCCTCAGTGGGAAGGGAAAGGGGAAATAGGCCACCAGTGTGGCCTAGAAACTCTGAGACCAAGAGAGTCTAATTGAGTGGATGGTGGCAGAATAGCCAAGTGTCATTTGCGAGAAGGTGATTCATGCCGATCCTTCTAGAATCGTGTTTCCCCCTATTCTCTCTCTTCCTTATATCTATCCCCAGCCTTGATGTCTGCTAAACTCAATTGTGCCTTCCGTGAGTAGATGTATTGTGGAATATGGCAAGAGGCTGAGCTTCACTGTGAGTTCTTAGGCTGGAGCTCAGACTCCATGTAATACAAAAACCTGAGTGACAAGGTCAGATGAGGTTGTAAGAGTGTGAGTTTCCCATAATTAGGAATTGCAGTCTGGGGACTAAGAGTTGAAATTCCAGAGACACGTATCTATTGAAGTGAGATCGTGAGAACCAAGAAGCTCTTCTAGCTCGTATCTGGTCCATTTGCAACGTGACTTTTTTGCAGACTAACCTACTTCTGTTTCCAATCTTTACATCCTTCCTAGCTCACCGCCAGAAATTACCAGGTTTTGAAGCTGTGCCAATATTGCTGGGGATCCCTGTGGAAGTTCTTGCCTTGTGCCAAGATAGGACCTTGGCGGGGCCGGGGGCGGGGCGGGGGGTGGTGCTGTTAAGGTCAAAAGGGATGATTCCAGAGCTTGAGATGTTAGAGACAAAATCATTTCTCGTAGGACAGGCTTGAGGGTGACTCTGGTTACATAAAGATAAATCTTTCTGCGCATCGGTGGGGTCAAAGGACCTTGCAGCCAAGCTTACTGCACAGGAAAAGGAGAATCTTCTGCAGGCTTTGTTTGCCTTCAGCTTTGCAGAAAGTCGCAACACAGAGAGTGGGTGGGGTGTGGAGGCTTCCCAAAGTAGACCTCTCCGCCCACTTGTTCATTAGGAGAAATCACCGCTTAGCCGTTTTTGTCCCTGCTGCCTACAGTCCCTTGTCCCACCCGCTTACATTCTGTCCTGTGCACCGGGAACAAGACTCCCACCCTCTCAAGTGCTAAACTCTGCACTCCCTCAGCACCACCTCCTGGAACCGATCATTTCAGGAAACCTCCTCTGGACGCTTAAGGCATGCACTTGCTCTGGGTCTTTTTCAACTGGGGGCTCTGTCTGGTATGTCTGGGGACACTCCTGACCCAGTGTCACTTGGCTGCCCTGATAGAACATTCTCTCCATGTATGCATGTTCAATTGCATCCAACTCTTTGCGACCCCATGGACTGTAGTCCGCCAGGCCCCTCTGTCCATGCGATTCTCCAGGCAAGAATACTGGAGTGGGTTGCCATGCCCTCCTCCAGGGGATCTTCCCGACCCAGGGATCGAACCCGTGTCTCCTGCATTGGCAGGTGGATTCTTTACCACTGAGCCACCGGGGAAGTCTGGGGCGGGACTTACTTCTCCCACCCTCTAGTAAGTAGGGACTAGAGATCTAGGAAATTCCCATTATAAAATTAGGTAGCTGGTCTCTAGGAGAGATTCCTGGAAGAGGAAATCTTGAGGCTGAATTGACAAAGAATAATGCTTTGGAGAAGTGCTTGCTAAGTTTAGATATTGCAAACAATGATAAATAAGATGATGATGATGATGGCAATGATGATTTTGTAAATAGCATTTCTGCCACTACTGGTATAGCATGGTGATGGAAAGAATATTTTCTGCCTTTTTAATTCAACAGACCTTAGTGAAAACACAATCGCTCATTCTTTATTACAGAGACAAGAGTATAGTTCTTGCAACTTCAGTTTCTTCTTCTGCAAATTGGAGCTGTAAAACCTACTTTACAGGGTTTTGTGAGGAGATAGATAGACAGATAGAGTAAACAAGGATTGACAGATAGATAGATAGATATAGGTTTATATAGATACAGAGATCTATTACACTGGCCATAAGCAATCTCATTACAAGTGTTAACCATAGTCAGTTTCCAAAAAATAGTACAAGAACTTGACCTGACATTTTGTGAGATTCAGCTCTTGAGGAATTTAGTTGACAAGGGCTAATGTGAAAGTTTGTGTTCATTTGATTCATTAGCAAGGCTAAATAAAATGTGTGTACAGAGGACCAGGGCAGAAAGGTGACGTCTACACCTTTTCGTATGAATGTCATGTCATTTGAAAAAAATTCTCAAAAACAACTGCATCTGAAGTTAGTCAGTCCATGAAAGTGTTGATATTGTTGGTCTTGTTTGTGTAAGTTTTGGTTGGTAAAAAAGAGGAATGCCTCTTTCAGCAGTTGGTTGGGGACTGAGTAGAAAAATAAGTCATAATTATAGTCACTAGTTTGTATGAGTGGTTACTAGATGGTAGGCACCAACCTCAGAACTTATAGGTGTTGTGTTAATTTATTTCTTAACAACATATTTAGGAATGTCAAATTAGCCTCATTCCCTCCTTGAATGAGGCTTCCCTGGTGCCTCAGACAGTAAAGAATCTGCCTGCAATACAGGATACCCCAGTTCAATCCCTAGGATGGGAAGATCCCCTGGAAAAGGGAATGGCCACCCACTTCAGTATTCTTGCCTGGAGAGTCCCATGGACAGAGGAGCCTGGTGGGCCACAGTCCATGGCAAAGAGTTGGACATGACTGAGAGACAACATTTATTCTTTCACCTCTTTGAATGCAACTGAACTTTTTATAACTCCATCAACATTTCATAGCATCCATAGAATAATGACGGAGAACTAGAACTTCACACCCAAGAAGAGAGACTCCAAGAGATGGATTCCACCCTCTGCACTACACCACATGCCCTCATATGAGCCAGAAAGTTAAAAAAAAAAAAAAAAAAAGTGAAAGTGTTAGTCACTCAGTTCTGTCTGATTCTTTGTGGACCATGGCCCGCCAAGCTCCTCTGTCCATGGGATTCTCCAGGCAAGAATACTGGAGTGGGTAGCCATTCCCTTCTCCAGGGGATCTTCCCCACCCAGGGATCAGACCCAGGCCTCTTGCCTTGCAGGTGGATTCTTTACCATCTGAGCCCCCAGGGAAGCCCCATATGATCCAGAAGAAGTGCCCAACCCCCCATCAGAGCCGTCATTTCAGGTGGCCCTGAATGAGCAGGCTGCAACCTTTGTGTCGTTGGGGAAAGTGAAACCAACAATCCAATCCATATGACCTTTATTAAGCTTCTCCCATGTGGAAGGCACAATGCTCTGCAGCTCAGGGAACTCAGAAATGAGAAAGGTATTTGGCTGGTTCTACTGCAGGGAGTCTGTGGGGGTGAAGAGGTTAGTGGTTCCAACTTGTGTCTCTCACTGTTCATCATTTCCAATCATCCCCTTAATCAGTAACGTTTATTGTTGACTTTGGGGGTGCTGATGCCCTTGCTAAGAAGCACTTTACACTCATTTTCTCAGTGGTTCCCAAATGGATCCACCCATTCATCTGATTCCGTAATGACATTTTCAGCAGTCTGCAGCTAAACGAGAAAATTAAGGGCAATTTAGTGAAATTTTTAATAGACCTAAATTTAATCCATTTGAAAGGCTGTCCTTTATTTTGAGGATCTGTCCTTCTTACTTTTGGGTACAAAATGCCCTTTCCTTTATGAGATGATGATGAGAACAGATGGTGTGTGTGAGTTTGTATGTGTGTGTGCATTTGTGCCTGTGTGCAAATATACTAACTTGAACCAAAAAAATAAAATAAAATAAAATTCATCCATTAATTTCATGCAACCTCCTTCATTGTTTTCAAACTTTTATTGTGATAAAAGTTATTACATGAATTAGGGAGGAAAAAAATCTGAGAATCATTGTAGTTCTGTGAGGGGGCTATTATTAACCCCCTATTAAAGATAAGAGGCTTCCCTGGTGGCTCAGATGGTAAAGAATCTACCTGCAATGTAGGAGACCCAGAGTCAACCCCAGACCCTTGTGTCGGGAAGATTCCCCTGGAGGAGGGAATGGCAACCCATTCCAGTATTCTTGCCTGGAAAAACCCATAAATATAGGAGACTGGCAGGCTATAGTCCATGGAGTTGCAAAATAGCCAGACACTACTGAGCAACTAACAGTTTTACAGATAAAAGAACTGAGCCATAGAGTGGTTACTTTGCATGCCCTCTGAATAGACCCTGCAGGCAGCACTTCCTGAATAGAGACCCAGCTTGTATGTTTCTGGGAGCTAGAATACTGTTAATACATCCACCATGGGCATCATGGTACTTCTATGACAGTGAGCTCCCTCGTCTTCCCTTGGCCGGGAGAGGGTCAGACCATGTGGTTATTTTCCGAGCCCTGGGATTCTCTGGGTCTTTCTTTGGGGTGCAGGCTGAAATCCAGGACAGTTTACAGAGAGTCTCGATGCAGTAGAGGCAGAGGAAGAAGCTCCGGTGGCTGGCACAGAGCAGATCAACACAGTGGGGAAGGCTTGTCCATTGCTGCAGGCTTGCCCTCTGTGAGGACACCAGCTAGCAGCCAGGGCGGGAACTAGACAGTGAGAGGAAGGGGGCCTGCAGGGAAGAGGTGTTTGAGCAGGAACAGAAAACAAGCAACTCATTCTGTAAGTCCTAAAGATCTCCCTGAACTATATGCTGAGCCTGGGACCAAGACAAACCACCTCTCCCCCTAGGAAGTGGGGGTGTGCAAATCAGTCCCTCCTGGGGTTACAAACCGATGCTGGCCCTGAGAGTCTAGAGCAGCATTGTTAGATTTCCTGCTCACTGGTCTGTTTCTCAGCAGCACTGGCACCTGAGGAGGTGGTGGGGCTGGGGCTTTTGTTTTCATTTTTGTCTGGGTCAGCTGCAAACCTGGTTGCTAAGAAGCAAGGTAATAAACACAGGTGAGGTCCTAAGTTGCTGGAACCCTGTATGGCTACCAAGAGATACGTGTGCTTCTTGTTTTTGTTGTGGCTGTATATACCTAGGCGACCCACTCCAGTATTCTTGCCTGGACAATCCCATGGACACAGGAGCCTTGGTGAGCTACCGTCCATAGTCTGGCAAAGAGTCGGACATGACTGAAGCGACTTAGCCTATTTATCGAGGCTATTCCTAGTTGGTAGTGTGTTTAAGCAGGTTTTTGTGGCCTAGCCAGGGAAATTTACCACTATTTAGAAAAGTATTCCTTAGGAACATGTAACCCGAGTTCTTCATGGTGACCACAAAGATAGTAGTGTTAGTAGTTGTACCATGAGAGGGTAGTCACTCAGTTGTGTCTGACTCTTTGTGACCCCATGGACTGTAGCCCATCAGGCTCCTCTGTCCATGGGATTTTCCAGGCCAGATACTGGAGTGGGTGTCCATTTTCTTCCTCCAGAGGATCTTCCTGACCCGGGGATCTGACCTGCATCTTCCTGACCCGTGTCTCCTGCATTGCAGGCAGATTGTTTACCCATTGAGCCATCGGTGTAGCAGTATAATTTTTTTTTAAATTTTATTATAAAAGTCCTGCACAAATCCATTCTTGTGACAATTCAAACAGCAAACATCCACAGAGAGTAAAATTTGGAAGTCCCCCACCTCCCTTTTCTACCTCATTCCTCTAGTTGTAACTGAATTTACCACTTGTACCTTTTCAGATCCTTTTGTATGCATTTTCAGACGTGTATATACACATGTATTTATAGTCAGACCTCCACAGATGCCTATGTGTATGTCTCTATGTGCACCTGTGTGCGCGCATACACACACATGCATAAAGAGATGGTTTTTGTTGCTGTCTGGTTAATTTGGTTTTCATATATGAAATTTAAAGAAAAATATTTATTTATTTATTTGGAGAAGGACATGGCAACCCGCTCCATTTTTCTTGCCTGAAGAGTTCCATGGGCAGAGGAGCCTGGTGGGCTACAGTCCATGGGGTCGCAGAGAGTCAGACATGACTGAAGCAACTTAGCACATTTATTTATTATTTGACGGTGTCAGGTCTTGGTTGCATCATGCAGGATCTTTCTTTCTTTTTTTTTTTACATGAAAATTTATGCCTTGTTATCATTTTTGGTGACTTTACTTAACAAACAGTTGGTATCCATCTCGTCTTTCTGAATAAACACAAAGACCTTAAAACTGTTTAAGTCCACATTGCTTTGCAATATTCACTGGACAGAAAGGATCACCTACAAAATTTCTATTTCTCGTTAAAATGAGCATTATATTCATGATCATGATTAAAACGACTTTGAGTTTGGTTTTCTTTTTCATTGGAGGTATACATCTATCTACCTACCTATCTATCTACCTACTTGATGTTTTCGAGGTACTTTTAATGAGATATGTTGTGTCAGGAAAATGAACTTGGACTTCTGAATTCCTCAGGTTTAATGACTTGAAGTTTATTTTCTTGCGGGATCTTTCACTGCAGTGCACAGACTCTCTAGCTGTGGTTCTTGGGCTCAGTAGTTGCAGAGCAACGGCTTAGTTGCTCTGAAGCCCGTGATGGACAGGGAAGCCTGGCGTGATAGAATCCATGGGATCACACCGAGTTGGGCACGACTGAGTGACTGAACAAAAACGACAGCATGGATCTTAGTTCCCTAGCCAGGGATCGAACCTGTGTTCCCTGCCTTGGAAGGCGGATTCTTCACCACTGGACCACCAGAGAAGTCCCTTCATTTGTGAAATTAATCATCTATGCCGTGAAACTTCTTAAAGATCTTTCTTAGAAATCTTTCCAAGGAAAGACACCTAGATGTCCCTCATTCTTTCTAATAGCTTTTTTGTATGTATGTGTCACACTCTACTAAACTGTTCTTCCATTGCTTCTGTTCATTTGCTTTTACAAGCAACGCTGGAAAAATTATCCCAGTTTGTGTATCTCTGTGCCCATCTCAGGAATTTCTTACAGGACCCATACATAGAGCTCGAATAATTAGGTTGAAGGATAAGTATATTTGAAATGCTGAGAGTCGGTGCTGCCTGTCATCTCTGGTATGGTACCAATTTTAACTCTGATCACATGTGCTGAAGACGCCCCATTTCTCCACAAAGATATCATTTTTAGGTAGTAGACATTTCATTTTAAACTAGCTGATTTTATTTATTAATTGATGTCCATCTTATGGACAAAGGATCATAGTTAACTCTTCTAAACAGCCAGTGTAATTTTGAAAAGAACTTGTGTGATGGGAGCTAGTTGTGAACTGAGCATCCTTGTACTTGAGTTTCTGCTCTCTTAAACTTGAACTCGCTGACACTGCACAGCCGGGCTGGGAAGCTCGTGGAGTTCGAGGGTCCTTGACTCAGAAGTGGACTCTGATCTCCAGCCTCAATCCTATCATTACATGCAAAGCAATTGTGTCTGAATGTTTGGAATCCAGTCTGTCTGAGACACAGCTCTTTACTCTGAAAGAACGCCGTGTTCATCCTCTGAGCCCTGCTGAACCCCCGGTCCACCAACTCCATGCCACGGAGCGGGGACGCCTTTTCCAAAAGAGCTGTCTGAGAAGTAGGGCTTCATCAGGGTAGCCCAGAGGGACCATCAGGGGCTGAGACCTCATTCTAGAGGCCAAGAAACCAGCTTAATATAGAGAGAGCTAAAAAGTAAATAAAACTCAGAATCTGTGTTTTTTGAAAAGAAAGACATAGCTAGAAGTCATTTGCTCCAAATTGCTATTGTGAATGAATGTTATTCATTCATCCATCCATCCATCCATCCATCTACCCATCCATTCACCCATCCCTTAATGCAGTATTTTTTGAGTCCCTACAATATATCAGACACTGTATTAAACCTTGCACTTCAAATGGACAACATTGCAGGTGGGAATCTTCCCCACTTTTATGCATTGACAGGGTCAAACTCTCCCACCACCACCCTCAGCGGACTGACCCAGGAGAGCATTAGGAAAACCTGCGGCTTGGCAACTGGAGTGGAAAGGGAGAGGATGCAAGAAGGCTTTTCTTTTTTTTAACATCATATTGTATATTGGAGCATACTTGATTAAAAATGTTCCATTCGTTTCAAGTGTACAGCAAAGTGATTCAGTTATACATGTGTCTATTCTTTTTCAAATTCTTTTCCCATTTGGGTTGTTACAGAATATTGAGCAGAGTCCCCTGTGCTATACAGGAGGTCCTTGTTGGTCATCCATTTTAAACATAGCCGTGTGTACCTGTCAAGCTGAAACTGCATTTGCAGAGTGAGCACCAATTTATATAGTATTTACAGCCACCTTCCCAAACTTCCTTATCTTTGGTGTCCCTGACTCCGTGATCCTGTTCTTTTATTTTTTTGCATAGCACTCGTCACCTTCTGTATTCTCTACAATCGACTGACTCTTATCTTTGTTCTGTGCTTAATGACACTTCCACCAGAATGTACATCGTGTGACGTCAGGGATCTTTGCCTTCTCCCACTGATGCAGCCTTAGGGATGAGATCCGTGTCTGAGTGTAACCAACACCTACTAAATATTGTTCAACTGGTTGCACAAGTAGGTGACTCAACGTGCTTGTGATAGAGATAATAATAACAAGCAGTTCCCTAGAGAGACTTCATTCTCACTCTCCTGAAGATTGTTGCCGTATCAAAATTTGGAAGTGAGAATAAACTACTTCTCAGTCACTTCTTGCCTAGCCTTTGAATGGAAAATTGCATTTAAGATCAATAAGGCCTTCCTTCTGTCTAACTGAAGTTGTTTTTTTTTTTTTTTAAATCTGAGGCAGGGCAACGTCCATAGAAAATCTTTCTTTAGCTGAATACCTGCTTTTTGACAGTCTTAGAAAGTTAGAATACGGGATTATGAAAGAGAGTAAAGCAAAAAAAAAAAAAAGTTTCTTTTATTATTCTGAAGAGATGGCAAATTTGAGTGAAGGAAAAAGTTCCACCACTGTTGTGTGGGTCAAGTTCCATCTGAAGACGGCATTATTCATTATTTTCCTGCACGCTCTCTGCTTCCTATGGGGTAAGCATTCCATGACGGCTCCTTGTTGTGGAAAAAGCAGGAGGGCGGCCCTTGAATGTGACTCAGAATATACACCCAAGTGAGACTGAGTGCCCAGGCAATCTTTGTAGGGAGAGAGAAGAGTATTTTCTTTCCCCTGCGTCTCCCATTTATTCATGTATAATAGAAGAATCATTTGGGAGCTAGTAGCATTGATGTGGCTCTCTCTGAGTCTCTGTTGAGATGGAATTCAAATTCAGCATCCCCAGACACTGCTTAAAAGGCTAGCAGAGTTTTTTTCTACTGAGCCATAGTTGCAGCTGGGAAGTTACCATTTGATTTGGGGTCACCCGATGCTGTGTGCATCTGTCAGTCACTGCAAAATCTTTCCTGCCCTTTCCTATATCCGTGTTGATGGGCTGTGTACGTGTCTATGCGCATAGTCAGGTTTGCATGAATGTGTTCGCGTGTACTTGCGCAGGGATGTTCTGACGTGGTTATCCAGGGAATGCAGCCTGGCCCCGAATCATCTTGAGACGCGTTCATATGGTCTGGATCCTACGGTTTCCCTTTGCCGGCTTCCAGTTCGCTCGGCTGCGAGACCTAAGTCTAAGGGGGAAAGTGGGAGCCATTATCGCAAAAAGGGTCTGTAGGAATCCAATCACCACGGAGAGTTTTCAACTTTGGGGAGAAAAACAGACGGGCAAACTAGTGTTGGCTCAGTGCAGCTGAGAGCAGTTATTGGTTCCTTACATAATGTATTTGTTTTTCATTAAACCATTCAGATAAGGTCTTATTAAAGTGCCATGTATTATTTATCGTGTTTCTTATGAAAATGAGCTGAGGGGGAAATTCTGTCCTCTTCTTGGGGCCTTTGCAGGGTTTTCCAGTGCCAGTAAGGGATTAAAAAAAAAAAAAAATGAAGGCAGGCAGGACCAGCCCCTGTCAGTACAGCAGACTGCTTAAGGCAAAAGGAGAGGATGGGGAGGAGAGGGGAAGGATGGGATAGGCAGAATCTTTGACCTTTTATTCCAGATTGTGTTTTGTGGGACGGTTTTCCCTTTGATTTTGCAAATTGCAAAATTTTACCAAAAAGAAAAAAAAGACAGGCAGAGAGTAAGAAAAGACAAAAAAAATTGAACCAGTTTATTTGTAAATCAGATCTTGTCTGATGAACTGAGACGAAGTATAGCAGGGATTTTTCAAACAATCACTGCCACCACCCCACCCCCACCCCCCAAAAAGCAGTTTAAGATACCCGTCTCTTCTCCCTTAATCCTTCAGACAAACTTCTGCTTAGGGTTTAGCATCCTACCGTGCCCCCTCTAAACTGAGGGGAATGTGAGAGTCCCAGGGTGTTGGAGAAACTGGTTTTGCAAGGTGAGGGACAGAAAGAAAACAGCCAGGTCGGGCCTAGTGTTTGGCCGAGTGAAGACTTGGTTACTGATGGTGTCTCAAAACAGAGCAACAAAACATGGAGCTGTGGTGTAATTAATTGCCTTTTCTTTGGAAAGCATTTTGATTAGCCTGCAGAGTGAGTTGTGCCTGGTGAAGCTGATGCCTGGGAAACTGTCATTTGGCCGAACGTCCCCATGAGCCTCCCAGAAAGGTCAGTGGGGTTGCCCCCGGTGGCCAGCCCCCCACCCTGTCCTTCAGGGCAGTCGCACCCACCACCCCTGCAAGGCTTCTTGCAAGGAACCCAACAATCAAAAGAGATCCTGTTGAGGCAGCCTCTTGCTCTGAAAAAGAAAATCCCAATTGCTGGGTCCAAATCTGTATCACAAAATAGGACTACTATTTCTGATGGTTTTCCTGCCACCCAGAATGTGCTTCCCCTCCTCCCCCCACCCCGCCCCCACCGCATGGGGGACCAAGGACTCCTTAGAGTCTTAATATTTTCTTTTGATTTGCAGATCACATCCTATTTTATTGCATAAAGACTAACGAAATCTACTAATGAATAATTATTACTTCATAAAATAGAGGGGAGGGGGGGAGCCCCTTTGCAAGAGTGGAATGCTAATGTTGGCCCGAGGAGGGCTGGCCAGGCAGGAAAATAAAATAAATAAACCCTGGTCCGGGTTTATTCGGGGCTGCAGCCCACAGAGTCATCGCTGATCAATCCGGACTTGTCCACCCTGCGCGTTTATTAATTTGAGGAGAGCGGGGATCCTCGGCAGAGAGAAGCCCCCTTGAATTGGCCGTAGGGGTGGAGGTGGTCTTCGAACAGGGACTTGATTTCCGCGCCAGCCCCCAGCCCCATCCAGGGCGGTTTCTCCCATCTCCAGTCTCGGGCTGGGCGGTGTGCGCCCCGCTGTTGGCTCAGCCAAGGGGAGGCGCAGAGCAAAAAGCGGCGCCCCGAACGCCCGGGGGGTGCAGCGCCGCCTGGGCCGCCCTGACCGGGTGCGGGGACCCTCACCAACCTCCCTGCCTCGAGCTCCCGCAACAGCCCCCAGCTCCCCCTGGCCGCCCCCTCCCTCCCCCCAGCCCCTAGGCGTCCTCCCAGCACTCCCACGAGGGGGAATCCCATTTCTGTGTTTATTTGCCCAACCAAGCCGGGCAAACACCCCGCCGCCACCCCACATCTAGACTCTGGGTCCCAGCTCCCATCGCACGAATTGTCCAGCCTGCCTGGATGCTGGCGGTGTGGGGCGCTCGATCGCTTCCTCGCCCGCCCCGCGGAGATTTTTAGCAGACACAATTTGAATTTTGGTGAGTCGTTAAGAAAAAAACAAAAAAAGCAAAGGGGAGGGAAAAAAAAAGAAAAAAAAAAAAACAACAACCCTGCCCCTGGACCCATTTGACAAATGAGGAGACGCGGCTTCAGCATCAGCGGCTTGAGCCTCGGTGTGAGTCTAAATCTCTCCCTCTCTCTCTCTCTCTTTTTTTCTCTCTCTCCCCTCCCTCTCTCTCGCCCTGAGCTCTATCCTCCCCCCCACCCCCACGGCCCCCCACCACTACTCAGCATCTCCCGGAGGGCCTCCGCCTCCCCCCTCTACCTTCCATAGAAGTTGCCTTTGCTGGTTTTCCCATCTTCGCGGGGCCGGGGGGCCAGGGGACACCCTCCACTTTCCGGGGCCTCAGAAAGCAGGCCCAACAACCAGAAGGGAAAAAAAAAACCAACAACAACAACCAGCTACAGCCACGAAAGGAACAAAATAGTTGCCCGGCCTTCTCAAGTGTCTTAGTTGGAGGCAGAGATGAACGCCGGGATCTAGCACAACCTACGGGAAGGAAAGCGAGGGAGGAGGGACGGACCGACGCGCGGGGTGCGGCGGGGGGGAGGGAGAGAGAGAGAGAAAGAGAGAGAGAGAGAGAGAGAGAGAAAGAGAGAGAGAGAGAGAGAGAGAAGGGAGACAGGCGCCGGGTTTTGACTTAGATAATCAGCAAAATTAAAAAAAAAAAAAATTGTAGCGGCCAGGCAAAGAGCAGCGGCGATTGCATGCGAGCGTGCCCACTCGTGCTCGGCGGACGCCAGCATGCAGCATCCTCTGACGGGGGCCACCTGCGTGGCGCTCCCCAACGTGGGCATGTGTCCCCAGCTCTCGTGTGCCTTGACTTTTATGTACTTACAGCAGGTAAGGCGCGCGTTTCTTCCCTCGGTGGCCGCTTCCCCGGGGCTCCGCGGCGGCAGCGGTGGCGGCGGCGGCGGCCTGGGTACCCGAGTCGTTGGGAAGCGCTCTGGTACCTTGGATGGGTTTGGGGAACGGGGGGGGATGCTTGCGTTTGGACCGGAGGGGTGGGAATCGGAGCCCCTAGCTCTCCGTGGAGCCCGGACACCCCGCGCCTGGCTGTGTTTGCTGCTCTCTGGGTACTTTGAACGCCTGAAGCTGAACCTGGGTATCGGGAGCTTAAAATTGCAAACTGCATTTTTTTTTTTTTTAATCACTGGCATTCTTTCTCGTGTTCGTGCGTCCGGTGGCGATCTGAGCCTAAGACCTCTTTGATGCTAAGAGTTTGGATCTTTGCGGAGGCATTTGGGTGTCTGGAGTTTTCATTCAGCCGCTTTAATAAGGAGTGCAAAAAACATATATGTCGGTGGGTAGGTGCTGAGTATTTTTGTTTCCTTAAGTTTGTCTGGGTTGTGCTATGTTCCCCCCGCTGGGGATCCGAGCCTTCGGCTTTCTGGAGCGTGTCAGCCCTGGAACCTGCGTGTAAACTCACAGGGGATGCTGTGATGAAGGCTAGTGGTTTAGTATGCAGTCTTTGTTGGCATGGATAAAGGCTCCCCCCGCCCCCCCCCCCCGCCCCCCACTCTCCCTTAACGGTCTTGTTGATGGGTTCTGCGTTTTATTTTCCATTCTGTGTCTATTTCAGAATCTTTCACTCTGCTTCTCTCTTGTCTTTCTCTGGGTGTTTCCCTCGGACCTTCTTTTTTTTTTTTTTCTTTCTTTACTAGTAGGGCGACCGCCTAACTTGGTTCCAAGGCTTGGGAACCAGGGTCAGTATTGCCTTGTGGGGTGACTAGCCCAGCTCTGTCTCACTGGACAGGGCTTGTGGATGTGAACTGGCAGAGTTGAAGGAATCCTCTTCCCTTCCCAGGATCACGGATCCTGCTCTAGGAAGAGTTAACCTGATTGTAGTCTTTTAATCTGTTTTCCCATTGACTCCCTTCAAGAGTCCCATGTGTTAAGTGTGTGTGGTTGTGGTTGACTAAACTTCCTTTACAAGTGTTCCAAGGGGCCTCGTGCTCCAAAGACCCCGCGTATTCATAAAATGTCAAGATTCTGCTTTGAACATCTGGGTAATTTGTCATCAAGTTGGTTGCCTCCAGAAAAAAAATATTTCTTAGGCGCGTTTTCTCTTTCAAGTCTTTTGGAGAACAACCTTTTTTATTTTTCTCATTGTTTTACTATCTTAGGGCCAAACTGGTTTATCCTTTGAAATAGTGTTTTATCCCGTTTGTCATTAAGAAAGTTGTGCCAGGAAATATTTCCCAAGAGGTTATTGGTAACATATGATATGATTCATCTGCTTCTACCATTTCTGTGCCTTTGCTGTGAGTGTGTGTGTGTGTGTGTGTGTGTTGGGTGTGTGTATTTTATACCAGTTACCCACCAGAAGACTCTCCTAAGGAGCTTTCTACAGATGCTAAACCTCAGCTGAATTTAATCAAATTATTAATATGAGTTGATCTTTTGCCTGCCGTATTCACTTCTTTCATGTTATTTATTAATCAATTTGAGAAGCATTACCTAGCAAGTAAAATACTACAAGTGTTCAGTGTGCTCACGGTTTCTTTGTGCATGTTCCTTTTTTCTCTTTTTAAAGAATAAATTCATGTTTCTTCCTTCTAGGTTGTTAAATTGCTTTGCTTTGGGGGGCACAACTTAGGAAAGAAGGCAGTGACTTTGAATGAGAGGTTATTCTTGCCTCGCAAAGGACAAGTTATCTAGGAGAAATGCAGGGTTTTTTAGCATCAGTCAGGCAGTGTCTATGGAGGAGGGGGAGAAATATTCCTGCTCTAGAAAGGGGTGGCTCAAGGGGGATCTTGGCAGCCATCACAAATATTTAGAAGTGACCGAATCAGCATTGTGGTTCCATATGGCAGTAGATGAAGGTGGGCTGTGACATGCACCATGGAAGGCACCCTCTCCACAGTCTCTGAAAGGGCTTATAATGCTTTCTATGAAAGCACTGATAAGGTGATGCCGACGTACATCAGAATGCGGTGTGTGTATGTGTGTGTGTGTCTGTGTGTGTGCATTTTTCCTGAGTTTCACTTAATGCCTGAAGTATAGTAAGGCAGACATGTATTTTTGCCTGTCTGGTTGAGAACCAGGTTTTCCAGCCATACATTCCACCTCGCTAAAGGCTCCCTCTCAGGGTGGGAGAGCTTTATCTTCAGGTCATCTCTCCTCACCACGGCTGGCGTGATAGTCCGTGGACACATCTCATGTCATTGCTTTTATTTAGCAGTCCAGACAGTTAGCTGATGAAGGGTGTGAAAGAGTTCACTTCAGTCTCCACGAACCACTTACTGCTACCATCTATACGTCTCCTATCTGTACATCTCTACAGTGTTTTCTATCTGCTATTAATCTATAACTATCACTGCATCTCTATTTAATTTTGATGATCGGAGGGCTAAATCTGTATTTTCAAAGCTGATCAGCTGGCTGGATCGGGCCATACTGATGATAAATGACACTTTCATTGGAGACATTTTTCTTTTATTATTATTTAGAAATAAACATATTTCAGAAGTCTTGGTCATTCAGATCACCAGTTATATAAGAACATAATTAAAACATGACTCTTATTTTGGAAACATTATCATTCTGTTTTCTAAAGGCACACACTCTGATTAGGGGCCCCTGAGTCCTCCTTAAAATACATTTTCCTGGAATGAAGCTTATAATGGTGCTTCTTTCTCATCCAGTATTGAAGGAAAATGACTTCGTCATCCGTTTTCTTTGCCTTAGCCTTGACATCTCACCTCTCTTCCTAAACCCTCCCAGATTTGTTCCTAAGACAACTCATAAAAGCAAAAATCAATCTGGATACCTCAGCGTCGTGTTTACCCTGAATGACCAAGTGAAAACGACATAACCATTTTGCCACAAAAAAACAAAAAAGAAAACAAACTTGTTTATTCAGGCCACAGAAGAGGCAACTTTGGTGTTGAAATTATTTGACTTATTCCATTTCATTGATCGCTATTCCCCAATGACTCTGCTTTAGATGAGTATTTTCCTGCAGTTACAGTTTCTTTCTTTTTTCCTTTTTCTCCTCTCTTTTCACATCAGAGATGTTACTACGGTTGGGATCATGTCAAGTGGTCAATTTGGCATCTAGATCTCGAGGCCAGTGATGTCATCACATACAGATGTACCCACATTTGTATTCCTCTAGGGTGGAGCGGCGATCTTGGGGCCCTGGACCATTTTTAAGGTGGAAGGGACAGGCAGGCTTTGTAACAGTTCTGGGTTCGGGCTTACCGTCCAGGGCAAGTTTCTGCTTCAGCCTCCATTCTTGACACACTGCAGCATCTTTATCTGGTGTCTTCTTTGGTGGTGAATCTACTTCTCTCAGGTGAACTTCAAACTCACACCTCCCCAGTACAGACTCTGCCCAGCTTTCCAAAGCGGGTACCCATTTCAACAGTCTGACTTGGAGGGAAAATTCTGAATACAGATTCAGAATTTCAGGGGCTTACTACAAGCGGGGTCAAAAGAGAATACGTAGTGTTTTTCACAGAGAAATAGAAAACAACCACATACACACACATTCTTCATAACAACAACAACAACAAAAAAGAGATGCTTGATGTCCATCCTAAAGTCACAGGGCATGTGCCGAAGAGCATTGCCTGGTAAGGTATGGTAAGCATATGGACAGAACAGACAAGGTCTGTTGCCTGACTCACACTGCATGCCACATTTCCCCCAGAGCTGTTTTACACTCAGTTCTAACTCCCTGGGAGAGGATCAGTAGCATATTAACTTCATTTTCCCCTCTTCTTAAACCCCCATCTGTGTCTCCCAGTCCTGTTCTAAGAAAGCTTCTCATCTGTCAGATCCTTTTCACTGAGAACCTTTTTATCAGCTTCAATGTGAAAACAAGTCAAATGCTTAAATTCCACATTAAAAGGGAGGGACAGGGTGGTCCCCTGAAGTGGACGGTGCCACTGTCAATATCCGATCGGTCATTTTTCCCCGCTTAATGATGATCCATGTGGTTTGTTTTAAATAGTGAGGTGGTTTGTACAAAGGGTAATTCCTGGTAAATGAAGTCATTGCTCACTATGGACACCTTCAGATCGAAAGCGGTTGAACTGAAACCTGCATATCAACCCTTTCTGTCTTTAATTAGCAAGCGGATCTCAGCTCCCAGTCGCCAGGAAGATGGTTCTTACACCAAGGCAGTGAGGACGGGGTTGGGGGTGGGGGGCGCTCACCCCCGTGCACCTGCCGTGGTTATAAATTTGGGACACGCTAGGGAGGCCCTAACAATGATGGCTGCGTAGAGAAGTTCAATTCTCATTCTAGTTACTTACCTCGTGCTGCTTCATCTGATGATTTATAGAGAACCAAATGGCATTTTATCACCTTCTTTCTTCTCGGCTTAATCCCGTGTTGATTTATTAGATCGTGCTGTGGATCGGGGGGAGTCAATAGTGTCAATAATGCAGAAAAGAATTAGGATAGATTATCTTCATGTCTGAATTGTTTAAGGAATTTAAGTGGCTGGAATGAGCTCATTCCCAAGCCTGGGTGGCTCTCTGATAGAACCGAGGACCTCGTGTCTCTTTGTAGAGAGATCGCATGTCATAAACTGGCTAATTAACCAATTTTCCTAGTTTCTCCGATTTTTCCAATGAAGGGGGAAAGACATAAATTATGGCGCTCTTGTCTGCCTCGTGAAAGGCCCATATCTCAGGTGGGCTGAGGTTCAGCCTCTGTCTCTTCTGTTTTTAGGGACCTGTGGTGAAGCGGGGTGGGGGAGCGCGACAGGGTTCCTTGGGCCATGTCAGCCTGGAGAATATTTCATCCAGCATTCATTCCTAAAAACCGTAAGCATCTGTCAGTCCGGAGACCCGAGTCCTGTGCTATTCGGCAGCTGTGTCTGCCATTTCGTGGCAGTTCCCCGTGTCAGAACACACACCCGGCGGCTCCTGCCTCTGCCTGAGTCCAGAAAGCCCATCCTATTAGCACTCACGCCATCTGTTTTCCTTGCAGCCGGCCCTTGAGTAATTGTCCAGTAACTGATGGACGGAGGGTAGACAATCTTTTTTTAGGGTTTTCTGATTCATTTAACCAGGCTCTCTGCCCCCAAGAGAAAACGTAATGCTTGTTTATTCATATTTGGCTGGATGAAAACAGTATCGTTTGTCAGGCAAATAATAGTCTTCTGGAAGAGAAATTGCAGTCTTGTAAACAAAATCAGGTTGGTTCGTCGGTGCGACGCGCAGAGGAGGTTGTCCTGTGAATGAGCAGAGATGACAAAGTGTGGGTGTAATCGCCCCTTCTGTAGAGACCTTTTTGATGGACGGGGAGAGGTGTCCCAGTGTGCTGTTTAATTCACTGAAGAAAGGCAAAGAAAATTCCATTCATCAGTAAAGTTTTCCTCTTCCCCGCGCGCTGCCCCACGAGAACTTGGCAGGGCTGGGCGCTTCCTCTGGGACTGTCTATCTGATGTCGCTTGCCTGGCCTGGGCCGGTTCAGAGGGGCTGCGTCAGAGGCGGTCAGCTCTCAGGCACAATAGCCCAGGAGGGCCCTGGCCTCGGCCTTCAACCGCACTAGGCTGGGGGCAATGAGCAGACCTGCTGTGGGAAGAAACTCTTAGAGAAGGGATTTTTCAAAGGACCCCCAGTTCCATTCTTGAACCTGATATAGGCTTGGGAAAGCGCTTCTGTGGTTAGAACTTTCTGGCTCCTGAAATAGTTTGGGGAAAAAAAAGGTGTCATTGCCGTTTCTGCTCTTCCTGGCATACTGTGGTCCTGGCTGATGGATCTCGGCTGAAAAAGGGTAAAAGATGACAACTTTCTGTTATTGCCTGGGACCCTACTTCTGAGTGCTGTCTTGTTAATTTACTTTTAATATTTGTTAAAGCAAATATCATGTAAATTTTACTTGAAATATTTGTTAAGCATCAGATGGTTTAGAGGGAGCTTTTACTAGGCTTGTCCAGACCTGTTAGACTGCAGGCAACATGGTGGCAGAGACGCCTTCATTTCTGTTTTCTTCTACCCACCATGCCTAGAAGAAAGTCTGAGACATAGTAGTTGTCCAACTAAAATAAAATGTGCAGTGGATGAATGAGTGAATGCATTTGAGCCCGAGAAGCGAGAGGGGGAATGTACTTAAAGGCACAGGAGGCAGTGACTGTGCCTGCTTTTTACAGGCGTGTCCCCTTACACCTCCAATCATTCATTCTTTCATCTGTCCACGCAAAATGGTTTCCAGGCATCAAGGATGATGCAGCGCAATGGTTAGGAAAGATCTCCGCCACCCTGGAGCTGACATTCTAGTAGAAGAATAGATGGTGCAGAAGTAAGGGACTCAAGAGGTGTTCTCAGATCATGGAGAGTGATGTTCAGGAAGTGAGCAGGGTGATGGGTGAGGATCAGCGGCAGTTACTGGTTGTTGGCCTTTATCTGACGGCTGGGTCCGGGTGAGTCCCAGGAGAAAGGTGATGATTTTCCTGACCTGAGGGTAAGGGATTTGGGGATGTGTGAGTTGTTGAGAAAGGGGTTTCATGAATGAATAGAGAAGGGCAGGTCCACCTGCCTCATCTGCAAAAGAGGATGTAAGGGACCGAGGGAGACAGTAAGTGGTGGAATTGGGTCACCTACCAGTGTGATGGTCTCTGTGGATAGACTGTGGCTTCTGTTACCCTCTGGAAAGTGTTAGTTGCTTCGTCGTGTCCAACTCTTTGTGACCCGATGGACGGTAGCCCACCAGGTCCTCTGTCCGTGGGATTTCCTAGGCAAGAATACTGGGTTGCTATTTCCTTCTCCAGGGGATCGTCCCAACCCAGAGATCGAAACTGGGTCTCTTGCGTCTCCTGCATTGGCAGGATTCTTTACCGATGGCACCACCACCTGGGAAGCCTATAAGTAAAAGATGTGTGTGTGTGTGTATATGTGTGTGTGTGTTAGTCACTCAGTCATGTCTGACTCTTCGTGACCCCATGGACTGTAGCCCACCAGGCTCCTTTGTCCGTAGAATTCTCCAGGCAAGAATACTGGAGTGGGTTGCCATGCCCTTCTCCAGGGGATCTTCCTGACCTGGGGATCAAACCCAGGTCTCTTGTACTATAGGCAGATTCTTTACCATCTGAACCATCAGGGAAGCCTGTTACCCACGTGGGCCACATTGAGAAAGGGAGAAAAGACAGAAATGAGTGTCCAGTGAACAAACAAGACAAAACCACTCCTGAGTTGTTCTGTGGGACACTTGGAGACAGGTTTGGAAACTGCAAGTGGAGAGAGGGTTTTGATGGAAGCCCTAAGAAGGACATTAGTTGTGGAGCTCCGAGAGTCTTGCTGGTATCTTCTGGCAAAACCTTATCCTGGTGCTTACACAGTGAGTGGGCTTGTTACATCAAAAACAATGAATGTGGCCCAGAGTTTCTCAAATGTTATTCAAGCATCCCTTTCCTAATCTTTGCCAACTCACTCATCAACAACAGTTGACATCTACTTAGTGTTCACTTATGTGTTGAATTTCAAAGTAGATTGTCCAAACCCAAAATAAACACACTAATAAATGAATCGAGACATCCCATCATATCACAGCTGTGATAGTATTTTTCCCAACAGACATTGAAATACTTGTACATTGAAGTATCTATTCATTCACATGTTCATTCATTCAGTCTCTGAGCTCCTATTAGGGGCCAGCTGATCGTCTCGATTGTTTCTAGAACAAAGCAAAGCCCCCCCCCAACCCCATCCTTACAGAGGGTCCATTCAGTTGTCCATCCGGGTGCCATCTTTGAACCATTGGTGCAGTGCCATGCTTTGGTTAACACTGCCTTGGTCCATTGGCTCTCCGAGGAATCCCCTTCCACGCCTTGCCTGGAATGGTGCATTTCTCCCGACCCAGTTTGCAGAAAGCAAAATTCTAGTTTTCTTTGCGTCACCTCTTGTCCTCTTTGCCAGAGCAGTAGTCAGAGTCCACAGTAGAGGAAAATAGCCATGTATTTAACACCTCTGTGCTATCCTCTGTGCTCAGTCATGTCTGACTCTTGCAACCCCATGGACTGTAGCATGCCAGGCTCCTCTGTCCATCGGGTTTCCTAGGCAAGAATACTGGAGTGGGTTGTCACTTCCTTCTCCAGGGATCTTCCCAACCCGGGGATCAAACCCAATTCTCTTGTATCTCCTGCATTGGCAAGTGGATTCTTTACCACTGCACCACCTGGGACGCCCATATTTAACGTCTACAGCCGTATATTTAACACAGGGGGCTTTGAGTTGATGGGACTGGGCAGAAGGTGGTGCTCTGGTCTCTGACACTCTACCAGGTTCCCAGGTGAGGAAAAGCCTCGCCCTCTTTTCATCCTATTCTTTATGTTGTAGTTAAACACACACAGAATCAAAATTAGGAACTGGAGCCAGATTAAAAAAAAAAAAAGCATTCAGAAGGTGAGTGTGTGTTCCTAGGGATGTAATGACTTTTTCTTTTTTTTATCTTTGCAGCCGTGGAACAAAGTACAGGCAACCATAGGATTTCAGAGCCTCAGATTTCCCAGCCCTGATGAGTAAATGCACAAAAGGTTCAGTCTTAATGAGCCTTTTCTTTTTCGACATCTGATGTTTGCCTGGGACTCACCTCGAGGACTAGATCCTCCTGATAGAAAATAACAGTGAATATCCCAGCTCTTCCTTTAGATGGTTCTGCTTTCTCCAGGCATGGGGCGAGCTCTGCTCTTAGGCAGGAGTGAGAGCTGAGAGGTACCCCCTCCCCAATGGATGGGTCCTCATCTCTCATAGTGAACAGCATTGGCTTCAAAGAAGCAGAAGGAATGATGGGGTGGACATGTCGCAGTCTCCAAGTGCCCATCTCAAGATCTTCCCAAAATTCAGTTGAGGAACCAACATTATTTTAGAACCAGTTGGTGTCAGCTCTTTTGCAAAGCCTACTTTGAAAGAACTGGTGTCTCCGGAGCAGTATGTAGGACAGAAGTGGTGAGCGGAAGGCTTATCCCAGCTCTGTTACTCAATTAGCTGATCCAACTGGATCGAGCAAGTTGCTTAACGTGATTCAGGGGCTTTAATTGCCTTCTGTGAAAAAAAAATAGGGGTAAGAATAACTATTTCATACTGTTCTTTGCAAGATTAAGGCTAATCCTTAGCGCAGCGTCTGGGACAGGGTGAGCGGCCAATGGGTGTTTATTAAAAAGTGAATGAAAGAATGAATGAATACCTGTGTTAAAAGAAGTAGCATCTGTTTATCGAACATCATTTTTTTATTTTCCGCCTCTCCCAAATCAACATGATACCTGCCCCCATGGCTTGCCGAGGACACACACGAGGCATATGGGGGTTCGGGGTCTCTCTCGGGTCTCTTGGTTCCTCCTACCTGTCCTGGCTCTCTTCCCCCTTCTCCTCCCGACCCCTGTAGGTCCTGCTGGTGGCTTGTGAAGTGGCTGCACAATTCAATTAATGCTCTGTGACAGGAGGAGGGGAAATAAAAATCGTCTTGCTCTTGTCAGTAACAAAGTTATTTACTTTCAAAAGCTGACAGAATCACACTGAAGGGGCCTCACTTATTTCTATTCAGAATGTCATTGTTCTGGATGCCCGAGACCTGAGCCTCCATTTCAAGTTCATTCCCGTAAGCTTTCCTTGTGTGGGAGCCAGCTAAAGTGAAGATGGTCACCGGGAGAGTCCAGGGGAGTCCCTCCAGGGCTTGGTGATGGCTGGGTCCTTGACGGATGCCTGGGTAGATGCCCCAGTCTGGGGATGGATGGTCCAGCTGACACGTGCATTTGTAGATCCTGGAGCTGTCCTGCCAGAGGGCATGTGTGTCATTGTGTCCTCTTTGTTGTCATTTGGCCGCTCAGTCTTGTCTGACTCTTTGCGACCCCATGGACGGCAGCACACCTGGCTTCCCTGTCCTTCTCTGTCTCTTGGGGTTTGCTCAAACTAATGTCCATTGAGTCAACGATGCTGTCTTGACTGAGGATCGATATCCAACTATCTCATCCTCTGTCGCCTTCTTCTCCTCCTGCCTTCAATCTTTTCCAACATTAGGGTCTTCTCTAATGAGTCAACTCTTCGCATCAGGTGGCCAAAGGATTGAAGCTTCAGCTTCAGGATCAGTCCTTCCAATGGATATTCAGGGTTGATTTCCTTTAGGATTGGCTGGCTGGATCTCCTTGTAGTCCAAGGAACTCTTAAGAGTCTTCTCCAACACCACAATTTGAAAGTATAAATTCTATGGCGCTCAGCCTTCTTTATGATCCAACTCTCACATCCATACATGACTACTGAAAAAATCATAGCTCTGATTATACGGACCTTTGTTGTCAAAGTGATGTCTCTGAGTTTTAATATGCTGTCTAGGTTTGTCATAGCTTTTCTTCCAAAGGAGCAAGTGTCTTTTAATTTTGTGATTGCAGTCACTGTCCACAGTGATTTTGGAGCCGAAGAAAAGAAAATCTGTCTCTGTTTCCACTTTTCCCCCATCTATTTGCCATAAAGTGATGGGACTGGATGCCATGATCTTAGTTTTCTGAATGCTGTTTTAAGCCAGCTTTTCACTCTCCTCTTTCACCTTCACAAGAGGCTCTTTAGTTCCTCTTCACTTTTTGTCGTTAGAGTCATATCATCTGCATATCTGAGATTGTTGATATTTCTCCTGGCAGTGAATTCCAGCCTGTGATTCACACAACCCATCATTTCACATGAGGTACTCTGCATATAAGTTAAATAAACAAGGTGACAATATACAGTCTTGTCTTCTCCTTTCCCAATTTTGGACCAATCAGTTGTTCCATGTCAGGTTCTAATTGTTACTTTTTGACCTCCATACAGGCTTCTCAGGAGATAGGTAAGATAGTCTGGTATTCCCATTTCTTTCAGAATTTTTCAGTTTTTCGTGATCCACACAGTCAAAGGCTTTAGCATAGTCAGTGAAGCACAAGTGATGTTTTTTTCCGGAATCCCCTTGCTATTTCTATGATCCAACGGATGTTGGCAATTTGATCTCTGTTTCCTCTGCCTTTTCTAAATCCAACTTGTACATCTGGAAGTTCTCGGTTCACATACTTTGAAGCCTAGCTTGAAGGATTTTGAGCATAACCTTGGTAGCATGTGAAATGAGTGCAATTGTACTGTAGTTTGAACATTCTTTGGCATTGCCTTTCTTTGGGATTGGAATGAAAACTGACCTTTTCCAGTCCTGTGGCCCCTGCTGAGTTTTCCAAATTTGCTGACATATTAGGTGCTGCACTCTAATAGCATCATCTTTTAGGATTTTAAGTAGCTCAGCTGGAATTCCATCACCTCCACTAGCTTTGTTCATAGTAATGCTTCCTAAGGCCCACTTGACTTTGCACTTCAGGATGTCTGAGTTTAGGTGAGTGACCACACCATCGTGGTTATCCAGTCATTAAGACCATTTTTTCTTTTTACAGTTCTGTGTATTCTTGCCATCTCTTCTTAATCTCTCCTGCTTCTGTTAAGTCCATACCGTTTCTGTCCCTTATTTTGCCCATCTTTGCATGGAATGTTCCTTTGCTTTCTCCAGTGTTCTTGAACAGATCTCTAGTCTTTCCCATCATGCGTCCTGTTTGTTCTGAAGCAAAAGGACAGAGCTTCGGGGTTCCCCGCCTCACACCCCTCTCATATGAACCACTCCTGGAATTTCTGGAAATGCAAAAGCACCTCGTGTAAAAGGCTGGGCTTTGGGTTTATCGATCGTCTCTACTTAAACCTTCTGACAGGTTCTCTCATCCAAATAATCTGTGTAAAGCTTTTTCGCTTCCTTCCTTCTGCCTCACCATCCCCCTCCCAAACCCCCAAGTGTTAGCACTGAACAGCCAAGTGGAAAAGTCCTTCTTTTCAGGGCGCAATGGCACAACCTTCCACTAGGGGTCTCCGTTTAGAACAGCACGGTACTCGGGGATTCTTGAGAACTCTGCTTTTTTCAGTCTCCTTTCTGTTCCATTCAAAAAGTGAGACTCCTCTACAAGCTGGAGATGCGGCTTGTTAGGTCTTGTGGGTAAGCAGAGCATCCAGCCGGTTTCAGTGCGGAGGATGATGATGAAAAAATAATAAAAAATAATGAAATAATAACTTTTCTGTGCTTCATGACAAGCACGTGAAACTCTCTTTTACATGGATTATGTCTTTTAATCCCCACAAAAGGCCTCCAGGGGGATTGATAGGAATATGAAATCTTTTTTCTTTCTTTTTTTATTTTTAAGATGGGAGGCCTAGATGGAAGTGTGTGTGTGTGTGTGTGTGTGTGTGTGTGTGTGTGTGCACGCGCGCGCGCGCTTTAGCGCCCATACTTAAAACCAGGCTGGCTCTCTCCAGGGACTTCCCAGGTTGTTCAGAAGGTTAAGAATCTGCCCGCAGCGTGGGAGACCTGGGTTCGATCTCTGGGTCGGAAAGATCCCCTGGAGGAGGCCATGGCAACCCACTGCAGTATTCTTGCCTGGAGAATCCCCATGGACAGAGGAGGCTGGAGGGCTCCAGTCCATAGGGTTGCAAAGAATCAGACACGACTGAGCGACTAACACACGCGCCACACACACACACACTCATACACACACACACACTCATACACACACACACAAGTCTCCCTCCAGAACCAGGCTTCTGAGCTCTGGGGTTTGTGCTCGCCCCTTGAGCACCCGCTTGCCCTGCAGGGCGCGGCCCCGCCTGATATACATCCACTTCAGTTAGGCCATCCCTCTGCACCTAACCATGCCCTTGTTTCTTTTTCCTTTCCAAGGCAAAATGTGTCAAAAAGGGAAAGAGTCTGGAGATATCTCGACTCGGAAGCTGTTTGCCATTTTAAGTCGTTCTGATGATGGTTGAAAGCGCAGCACACGGGAGGCTGTGAGGCGGGGTGGGGGTGAGCCGGGGAGCGGGCGAGCCGCGGAGGGGGAGCGGATGGCATGCGCCGGGAGAAGAGCGGCCCGCCTGTCCCGACGCCAGCTCTCATCCCCAGATCCCCCTGTGCTGAGGAGCTCTCCAGCCAACGCAGGAAATGCAGTCACTGCCCGCCCCGTATTAATGATTTATACACCCCAAGCCACTGCTTTTGTTCACGTGCGGCCCGGTCCTGTTAATAAAGGAATTTCTGGGGGTGGGATCCGGGCTCACCAGGCTGTTTTCCTCAACGCAGTGGAGACTGCTTTATCAATCAGAAGAATTTAGTGCTTTACAACCCTCCTGAGCTTCTGACTCTGTGTGTGAGCGTGTGTGTGTGTGTGTGTGTGTGTGTGAGCGTGTGTGTGTGTGTGTGAGCGTGTGTGTGTGTGAGCGTGTTTGTGGGTGGGGGTGTGTGTGTGAGCGTGTGTGTGTGTGTGTGTGTGAGCGTGTGTGTGGGTGGGGGTGTGCGTCTGTGTGTGTGTGAGTGAGCGTCTGTATGGGTGGGTGTGTGAGCGTGTGTGGGTGTGTGTGTGAGCATGTGTGTGTGTGAGTGTGTGTGAGCGTGTGTGTGCGCATGTGTGTGTGCGCGCATGTGTGTGTGGGTGTGTGAGCGTGTGTGTGTGGGGTGTGTGTGTGAGCGTGTGGGTATGTGAGTGTATGTGTGTGAGCGTGTGTGTGTGAGCGTGTATGTGTGTGTGAGAGCGTGTATGTGTGTGTGTGAGTGTGTATGTGTGTGTGTGAGCGTGTGTGTGTGTGTGTGTGTGGTGTGGGTTTAATCAGATCCACCCCGGGGCGTCTCCACTGCCTTCCTATAAAGAATGGACGAAGGAGGGGTGCCATCTGTCTCAGGTGTCTCAGGGTTGACGCGTTTGTTTCACAGGGGTGTCACGGCCCTATTTGTTTACCATTTGGTGTTCATGCTTTATGGTGTTGTCTGTGAAAATGGGCTGACACCGTTTTATTAGCATAAAGAGATGCAGACCACACTAGAACCACCCGCTTCCTTCATGCCATCAAAGATGACAGACCAGGGAGATGGCGAGTGTGCTAAAGACAGAATCCTCCTTCACTGCAAGTCAATAGGACAACGTGTGTTCTTTAAACAATGGGATTTTTAGGCTTTACTTCTTTTTCCTTAAATTATTCACAGAAAAAGGACTTGGCTTCATTTTAAACCTGAGGGAGGATATTTCTTTTCTGAATTGAGAATTCTGGATCTTGGAAACTTTCTCCTCTCTAGTGAGCCACAAAAAGAGAATTTTAATCCCTCATCCCCCCCCCCCTTTTTTTTTTTGGTTCCTAATTAAAGGGGAAAAATGATATAGTCACATGGTGTATTTACCACCCTCCCTTCCTTTTTCAAGGTATCCACAGAGAAAAGTCCTGAATTTCTGGGGGGAGGGGGTAGAGAGGATATTGCACATGTGTTCTCTTCATTGTATTGTTCATTTCATTTTGCATGTGGTTTTATTTCTCCCCCTATATAACTGATTGATGACAACTAACAGAGATCTGAGTAGGAGTTTGAGGGGAAAACAGAATATTTAGAAAATTAGGATCATACTTTACATATGCTATCCAACAGGCTTCTTTTCACCATAAGACGAAAGTTTGATTTTATAGAAATGAGCCTGACTTTAAAAAAAAAAAAAAAAAAGAGATGTAAGGCTTTTAGGAAATAAACATGTCAGTTTAGTAGATTCCCTAAATAATGCATGAAAGATTGAACGCAGAGACAAATGAATAAAGCTGCAACCAACCCCCACTCAAACCGGGGCTTTAATTTCTTTCAGAGATGTGAACGTTTTGGCTAACTGGTTCTTTTTCACATTTAGGCTTATGAGAAAATGAAAAATGTTTTTTGAAACTGTCCAGGGTCTTAGTCAGCAGTCATGAAATGGAAACAAATATTCAATTGCAAAGACTACCTTTCCCAGTCTCATCGTCTTGAAAAGTGGAGAACAGAGTGTACATATTTACATAAGTAAATAAAGGACGGCACAGCCGCTTGCCATCACGGGAAATATGATACAGCATTTTGGACTGAGAAAGCAGGTGTCCAGCGCACACAACTTCCATTCATATTGTACTGATTTTTGCGTTTGTGTTTGTCCTCCATTCTATGCATTCGTTGAGTGTCTCATTGTCTTTAATTATGTCTACGAGGCACAAGACAGCAGTCAACATCTGCTCCATTGTTTACTTGGTTTACATATAGCTTTGATGGGTTATTAAACAATCTATTTTTCAAACCGAAAACAGAGACACCAGCCGAACCCGTATTATGGCATTTTGTAAAGACCCATTATGCAATTAGCACTTGGGATTTGTGCAAAGCTGGTGATTCACCCAAACAAACAGTCCTTTATTCTGATAGCTTTTCTTGGCTTTGTGGAAATTGTCCATTCCCCCCGCCCCAAAAGTCAAATCACATTTCCTCCTTAATCATGTAGCATGCCAAGAAGATGATATATAAGAGATGTGTTCATATAAGAGGTGGATCCTTCACTTTTTATATCAGAAAAAGAACAACTCTCCAAAATAATGATGTCTTTAATTCAAGCCAGCAATTACTATATTACATAAGACAACTCTCGCCTGACACGTGAGACAGACTTTTGAAAGTTTATCCCAGACTCTTGGAGAAGACTGGCCATTTGTAAACTGTTCCTCACACTTCATAATCTATTGCTGAGACTCTACCGAGTCATCTACAACAAAGCGTGTGACACCCATGATGACTGGCTCAGGTCTCATTCTCTCACTTAAGTAATTGGTTAATAATTAATTCAATCGCTCACTCATTCAACAAATGTTTACTTAGCCTCTGGTCTGCCTCAGAAATGAGGTCAGTCCCTAAAGAGACACAGGAAAGAAAAACCAACATCATTTTTCCGTCATGGAGCTCACTGTGTGTTGAGGTTAGTGATCACTTTGTACATCAGTATTCCAAGTGGTGGTCCATGGTCAGAAAGAAGGGTCCACAGAAAAGAATGGGGCTGGATTCAGAGGTGAAGAGTGTTCTCTCTAAGGAAGATGGCATTGACACTGAGACCAAGTAGGAAGTGGACGAGAGGTGGGTGGGGAGACCAGGCACGCAGAGAGTGTGTGCCCCCAGCCTGGGTGATCTCAGGGGAGGCTGAGACAGGCAAGGGAGCCTGCGGGACAATGAGTTAGGGCAGAAGAGACAGACGGGGGCCAGAAGCCACAGGGGTTTAGAAGCATCCATGTGGGGGTGGATTTTAATCCAAGAGAAATACAAAGAAAAAAAAAAAGACGAACGCAGAGGCCTTTTTAAAAAATTTACCTCTAATTGGAGGATAATAGCTTTACAATGTTGTGCTGGTTTCTGCCCGACAACAGCATGAATCAGCCGTAAATGTGTACATATCCCCTCTCTCTTGAGCTTCCCACCCACCCGTCTAGGTCATCACAGGGCACTGGGCTGAGCTCCTTTGGCTAGACAGAAGCTTCCCACTAGATATCTGTTTTGCATATGGTAATGGATATGTTTCAGTGCTACTGTCTGAATTTGTCTCACCCTCTCCTTCCCCACAGAGGGTCTTCAAGCAGGGGGCAAGGATGATTGAATTTAGCCTTTAAAAAGACCAGTTGGGCTATTCTGTGGAGTCAAGACTGGCAGGGGAGGAGATTGAAAGCAGAGACTCAGGTAGGAAGCTGCTGCGATATTTCAGAGGCAAGATGACGGTCCCTGGGAGTTGATACAAGAGACGGACAGGAGGGAAAAGTTTGAAAAATAAGCCTGATATTCCCTGTGACATTCTCCACCCTCCACTGCAGGTATTCAGCCACAGGCGAACACTGTAATATCCTGCAGGTTGGGGCATCTGAGAGCTGGGGGAGGATGGTAATATCTCAGGAGGCACCACCCTGGAATATAGGGGGCTTCACCAAAGAGAGTTACAAGCCAGTTCCAGCCTGTGCTCCCTGGAGTCTACTTGGCCAGGGCTCTGAATCTCAGTGGCTGGTCCCGCACCTGGTTTGGTAGCAGTTATCACACAGGATGGCACCCACATTGAACATGTGACCTCTCCCCTCTTAGCAGCACATTTCTGAAATACTGTGTGAGGAGTGGAGAGCTAGTTGGATGAAATGTCTCAGGAGCAATGCCTCCATCCCCCACGTCTGGTCAGGGGAGCTTGGGAGTTAGATGCATTCCTGTTGGTGTCCGGCAGAAGTGGCTCTGAATCTTTAAAACATTATGAATCTTATGGACCTCTGACCAGCTAAGTGGGCCTGTCGCTTAACCTCTCTGGAGCTTCGTTTCTACATTTGTGAAGTAGAGGTAATAGCGGGACTGGTAACGTGGGGTTGTCATGATCCTGGCATGAGGTGATTCGTATAGCACCCAAAAGAGCCCCTGGCAAAGGAGAGCTCAGGAATGATTTTACTGGTGGTGGTGGTGGTGATGGTGATGGTGCTAGTCCTGATGGTGGTGATGGAGGTGGTGGTGGTGATGGTGATGGTGGTGCTGGTCCTGATGGTGGTGATGGAGGTGGTGATCCTGGGAGTGATAACAGTGATGGAGGTGGTGATGCTGATGCTGATGCTGGTCGTGATAGTGTTCATGGTGGTGATGGTGATGGTGGTGGTTCTGATGCTGGTCCTGATGGTGGTGATGGAGGTGGTGGTGGTGACAGTGGTGCTGGGTCTGATGCTGGTCGTGATGACAGTGATGGAGGTGGTGATGGTGATGGTGGTGCTGATGCTGGTCCTGATGGTGGTGATGGAGGTGGTGATGATGATGCTGCTGCTGATGCTGGTCGTGATGACAGTGATGGAGGTGGTGATGGTGGTGCTGATGCTGGTCCTGATGGTGGTGATGGAGGTGGTGATGATGCTGCTGATGCTGATGCTGGTCCTGATGGTGGTGATGGAGGTGGTGATGGTGATGGTGGTGCTGATGCTGGTCCTGACAGTGGTGATGGAGGTGGTGATGATGCTGCTGATGCTGATGCTGGTCGTGATGACAGTGATGGAGGTGGTGATGGTGATGGTGGTGCTGGTCCTGATGGTGGTGATGGAGGTGGTGGTGGTGATGGTGGTGCTGGGTCTGATGCTGGTCGTGATGACAGTGATGGAGGTGGTGATGGTGGTGATGGTGGTACCGGCTCTGATGCTGGTAGTGATAGCAGTGGAGGAACTGGTGGTGATGGTGGTGTAGTGGGGGGAGTGGGATGCTCTGGCTGATGATGGTGGTCGTGTTGATGGTGGTGAAGGCGCTGGTGCTGGTGGTGACAACAGAGACGGCAATGATGCTGATGTTTGGTGCTGGTGGTGATGCTGACGAGAACGCAGTCTAGTAGAATGGTTGCAGAGCACTTGGATTTAAATCAGGTCCAAATCTGCCCCTTGAAATCTCGTGTGCCCACTGGCAAGTTACCTTTCTTTGTTTCAGTTTTCTCATCTATAAATCGGGGATGATGATATGCACTGCGGTCACTACAATGACAAAAGGAATTCATATTTGTTTTAAAAAGTACAACATTTATTCTAATAAACAAACTCTTCAATGAGCATTGAGTGTTTGATAAAGAACAAGCTGGCCCAGAGTATAGCCTTAAAAAAAAATGGTACCCAGGGGCTTCTTTATTCTTGATTTTGCTTTTCATTGCAAACAGGAAGGCCATCTTCCCCTCATCTTTACTGTCATACCCTCCCCCCTCTCTCCATGTGTTCTGAGTATAGCAGGTGTGTGGTGAGCTGGGATTCTGGTGGAGTACAACATGAAAAAGACTCCCAGTAATTATAAAAATAACAACGAGGGCTGCTTAGCATGGTAGGCAGATGAGCACACCGCTAGCCAGAATGATAAATAGCGCCTGCAAAAGTTAAGTCTCAGAGGGAGTGTGGGAACATATGGGGATAAACCACAGCAAAAGTTGGGCATCGTTGGTAAGTTTCAAGCGGCTTAACGAAGGCCAGTCCAGTGCCAAGCTTCCTTCTCTTTCTTTCTTTCTTTTTTTTTTATCCTAATTTTAAATCTTTCCGTTCCCTTTTGTCCCTTTGTTCTATTTTGGTCTTAAAAGAAGTATTCAGCTTTGAGGTCAGCCATGGAGTCTCCAAGGAAGTGAGGTCTGGGTTGTAACCCTAACACGGCTGTCCACCCTGGAATCTGCGAATTTCTACCCTGAGCTCTATCCAATATCGTTGGGGGGTGATGTGAACGAACACAGTAATTGTGTTATGGAATGCCAACTTGTTGAGTTCAGATCTGTGATAGGTGGGTGTGCATAAAAATACGCTCCTCAAAACGACCCAGCGCAGTGAGTTTTATTTGGAGAAGGGGCAAACAGCACTCTCTGCCAAACATTATTTAGAAAGAAGATGTGGACGGTGGTGGGTTGATGTCAGGTTGCTGTTTTTGGGTCTGGGTCTGAATATAGCTTGATCTGTGTTGTCATGGCTCTGCAGCAGTGGGATTTCTCTGGAAGGAAATATTTCAGTTCTTGCTTAGCATTCATGCAGTTTTTCCTCGGGCTCACTTACAGGAGATTTCAGCATGGAGACAAGGTTTATGATATAGGTACCAGGTGGCTCAGTGGTAAAGAATCCACCTGCCAATGCAGGAGACGTGGGTTTCATCCCTGGGTCGGGAAGATCCCCTGGAGGAGGAAATGGCAACCCACTCCAGTATTCTTGTCTGGAAAATTCCATTGACACAGGAACCTGGGGGAGTGTGGTCCATGGGGTCGCAAAGAGTCAGACACGACTGAGCACACGTTCACACATGCATGCACACTTGAGAGCTGGTGTTGGCTCCTTCGCAGATTTCCAGGATGCCTTATTTAGCAAATACACCAGAATCCTCGGGAATGGAAAGCAAGAAGAGGAATCACACAGACCTGATTTTTGACTACGGCCCTCCCATTCAACTTAGCCATGAATGATTTGAGCTTTCTGAATGATACTTCCTCATCTGTAGAATGGGGCTAATATGGGCACCAGAATCAGACACTTGTTAAAAGATTGAATCTGTTAGTTTCTAAAGTGCTTAGAAGGGTGTTTGGCACTTGAAAGTTCTATAAAATGTTTGCCAATACAGATAAGCAAAAAGTATCTTGGATGACTTTTTTAAAGCTTGCATGTATGTATACTCTTGATGATTCAAGAGTAACCAGTATATATTAGTTGCAAGGGACAGAAAACTAACTCAGGAACTAGCTTAAGCAATATGGGGCTTTGTTTATTCATGGGGCTGGGATGCTTGGGGTCAACCAGCGAGAAGTGAGCAGTCCCTTAAATGCTCTGGCCTTTAAGGGAGATGATCAGGCTACCATATAACCAACCACCATGAATCAACCCCACACTCACAAAAGTGGACTCGAGCCCAAGGAATATTTCAACTGCATTGCTACATTATTTAGAACACTCCCCACAACAACCTTGTAAAGAAAGTATTATTACCTCCAAATTTATAAGTGAATTATTTGACATTCAGTAGCTCACCCAGGTCAACAGAGCCAGGAATAGTTAGAGCCAGATTCTGAACCTAAGCTCAGTATGGGCCTGATATCTGAGTTCTTAGCCAGTATGGTACATATTGCAATAAAAAGAAAATTCTGTTTTCTGTTAGTCAGTTGGAGACCCACAGAAATATATTTTCCAAAAATGTGTCTTTAGAAAATACACATGGGGCTGCCTGAGGCTGGACCACCCACATGCTCTGTGATCCTGGGCAAGTGGCTTCACTTTTCTATGCTTCACTTTCCCTCTCTGTCATACAGTGGTAGTAGCAAAACTTGGCTTTCAGAGTTGTTGTAAAGATTATATGAGTTAATCTACTTTGAAAAGGTACGTGTACACCAGTGTTCATAGCAGCACTATTCACAATAGCCAAGACGTGGAAACAATGTAAACACCCATCAGCAGGTGAATGGATAAAGAAGATATGGTATATGTGTACACACACACGATGGAGCACTGCTCAGCCATAAAGACGAGTGGGAGATTGCCATTTGTAGTAACATGGATTGACCTAGAGATTATTACTCTAAGTGAAATAAGTCAGACAGAGAAAGGCAAATATTATATCATGCATATGTGGAATCTAAAAAAAAAATACATATCAACTTATTCACAGAATAGACTCACAGAGAAAGCAAACGTATGCTTACCGAAGGAGAAGGGGAAGGGGATGGATAGAGTGGGATTAATAGATACACACCGCTATGTATAAAATAGATAGAATATTCCTACTGTGTAGCACAGAAAACTCCAGTCAATATCTTGTAATAACCTATAATGGAATCTGAAGCTGTACAGCTGAAACTAACACAATATTATAAATCAAGTGAAAGAAAGTGTTAGGTGCTTAATCATGTCCGACTCTTTGCGACCCCATGGACTGTAGCCTGCCAGGCTCCTCTGTCCGTGGGATTCTGCAGAGAAGAATACTGGAGTGGGTTGCCATTCCTTTCTCCAGGAGATCTTCCTGACCCAGGAATCGAACCCAGGTCTCCTGCATTGCAGGCAGATTCTTTACCATCTGAAAAAAAATAAAAAGAGGTTACACGAGTGAATACATAAAGGGGTTAGAAGGTGCCTGGCAAATAGTAAATGATATATATGGTTTGTTCCCAAAGTATTTAAAAATAGATGGTGATGTCGAGTCAGAAAGGAAATGAGGTCACTCTGGGTGGTTCCTCTTTAGATGTCCCCAGTGTGCCCCAGAAGGGCAGGCTAATCCGGGAAGCCCAGCAGACCACCTGTCAGGGCTCTCTTTTGCCACCAGCTGCCAGGCCGTGATGTCGCGGAGAAACCATCTGCAGTGGTCAGCATCTTGGCTCCGACTTTAGATGCTCAGCTGCATGGCTTGGTCTTGGGTCCCTCCTGTCTCTATCGTGGCTGAAGAACCAGACTGCGTGGTCTCTGAAAACACAGATGTGTATGTCCCATCTCCATTCTCTTCCAGCGCTTGGTCGTGGGTTTGGTGGGTGACATTCTATGCCTAACACACACTCTTTGGTGGGTTTTTTTGTTTGTTTTTTTCATTTCTGCTCTGAGTCTTGGTTGTAGCATGCCAGATCTTCTGTTGTTGCGTGTTGCCTAAAGTGAGGACTCAGTGTTGTGGTGTGTGGGCTCAGTTGCCCTTCGGCATGTGACACCTTAGTTCCCCGACCTGGGATTAAACCAGTGTCCTCTTCGTTAGAAGGCGGATTCTCAGCCACTGAACCATCAGGGAAGTCCCCTACTCTTTGGCTTGATGGTGTCTCTTTCTTGGCCTGAAAGAGGAGGTGAAAGCTTCTGCTCAGAGAAGGCAGACCTTATCTTGAGATGATGGTTCACTGTCAGACAAAAGGGCTAAGGGTGTGTGTTCGGATTTCTTAGTGTCTGCCTAGATTTGGGGCTTCCTGGGTGGCTCAGTGGTAAAGCATCCACCTCCCAAGCAGGAGATGCAGGAGACATGGGTTCATTCCCTGGGCTGGAAAGATCCTCTGAAGAAGGAAATGGCAACCCACTCCAGTATTCTTGCCTGGAAGATCCTGTGGACAGTGGAGCCTGGTGGGCTATAGTCCATGGGGTTGCAAAGAGTCAGACATGCCCGAGCACACTTACTCCTTGATTGTACAATATGCAGTGCCTTAGCATCTCCCCAAATTGTTTGATTCTCTTGCCTTCTTGAAACTCGCACTCCTGCTGAACTGTGGTGAGAGTTCTTTCATTGGCGGGTGTATATTCACAGGGCTGGGCAACGTGATTCCAGGCAAGAACGGTCACCTGATCTGTCACTGGGAGCCTGACTAAAGGGATTCTGACTCTCCGCACTTTTCCTTCCAAAAGACAGCACATATTGGCCGCATACTTCAAAATCTGATGGAGGTTCAGAGGCCCCTCATGGGTCCACAGATGGGTGTCAGAGGACCCATCAGCTTCCTGCCATGATATGGAACATTTTGTGAGTTATGTGCAGTTTTCTGGGATGAGGGCAAAATTCTCAGAGTGGTCCATGCATCAAAAATAAGAGTGAAGAACCATCTTTTCACCTCGAGAAGAGGCATTTATAGAAGAGAGAGCCAGGAACAAGATGGCCCAAGGAGATACGGAGCGCTGGAGGTTGAGATGGTGACACAGGGTCATCTCTTTAGGGCTTTTTCTCTTGGATCACTCTGTCATCTTGTTTTTTTTTCCTTCTCGTGGTTACTCTTGGCAGGTGTTCCCATGTATCAGCCCATTTCTCCTGCCTTAGACCTCCTCTTCCTCAGGAGTTATTCTTCTGCTTCCTGATGACTCAGTGGGGTGGGGTGGGAGGGACCAGAGGCCAGCCCTTCTCCTAGCCTTCAAGTCTTGTCCATCTGTCTTTCCAGGCTATGGTTTTGTCTGGCTTTGCTTTAATGGCAATTAGGGTACTTGAGAATGAGTGATTGAGGGCAAAGGAGATGTGGGCTTGAGTTTAGTCCAGGCCAGAATTTCTTAGAGTGTGTTCATGACTGCCGTAGGCACCAAAGGGTTTCTCTTAGGTTTTAGGCACTAGGACTTCTGGCCCGTTCAAGGTACAGGTCCGCATTTAGTAGCTCTGTTTTCTTGGCCAATTTACTTCCCCTCTCAGTGGCTCTGTGTTCTTGCCTTTGATGCAATAAATGTAACAGAATCTCCTTCATTGGGATTTAGAGGGGATCACCTGAGATAATGCATCTGTTGAAATTAGCACAGGACAGGGTCTGGCACAAAGGAAGCATTGAATTCATAGCAACTGTGATGATGATGATGGTGGTGGTGGTGGTGGTGATGGTCACAAAGGTTCTGATGAAAGTGAAGAAATAGGAAGAGGAGAATTGGGCGAAAGAGTAAAGAACTTTGCCCAAGGACTGACATTATTTATTACTCTCAATAGCCAGATATTCATATAGACAGCAAGACAGATGGATGGATAGATAGATGCATGGATGGATGGATGGATGAGTGGGTGTGGATGGATGGATGGATGGATAGGTGGGTGGATAGATGGATGGATGGATAAATGATCAGATGGATAGATGCATGGATGGATAGATAGAGGCATGGATGGATGGGTGGGTGGATAGATGGATGGATGGATGGATGGATGGATGGATGGATGGATGATGGATGGATGGAGGGATGGATGGATACATGATTGGATGGATAGATGGATGGATGGATGAGTGGGTGTGGATGGATGAATGGATAGGTGGGTGGATGGGTGGATGGATAGATGGCAAGTCAGTCATCAAATAAGTTTGGGAATGTCTGCATCAAACATGGTCAAACAGGTCTCTATTTTTTTTCCTTTACAGGACTTCTCGGGTGCTGTACTAGGCTATGCACCATGAACCCCCAAGTGGGAGAGAGAACAAGCTGAATCTCTCCCACATCTTTGGCCTCAGGGTTCTTTTTACAAATGAAGCATCTCACAAGGCATCTTTGAGGCTGGGTTTGCTTTGGTAGAGGCCAGTGCAGACTTAGTCTCTCAGGGAAAAAGGATGTGACTGGAGTTCAGGTGGTTCAGCCCGTTCCCAGGGAGGACAGGGCATGCATGGGGTGCGGACAGAAAGACCAGTTCTGAGTCCTGGGGCCTCGGGCTATTTGGAGTGGACTCTACCCGGCTCCCGCAGGGCCCTGCAGCACACACACACACACACACACTCACACGACAGAAGATGCAGAGAGGGCAGGAAGCGCAATCTAGCGGAGCAGCTGATTATTCATTCCCCCGTCCCCGAGAGACCCCAGGGAGTATTTGTTTGCGGAGAACAAGGTCAATACGTTCTCAAACCCAGTTGCCATTCATCCCTAGACAGGTCAAGGGTTGGTTCCTGAAGCATTGTTGATCTCAGCAGAGATGGTGTGCAGGGTTGATATTCTTAGATTTGCTCATTCAGCCGGTCAGTCTGGCTTTCAGAGGAGAATCAGGTCAAGAAGTGCTTAATGATCCGAGAGGAGGCGCTGCCTCCACCACTGGGGGCTGGGGTTTCTAATGCTCATCACCAGCTTCCTCACTCACAAGACCTACTGGAATTTTCTTTGTGTGTGTTCATAACCCATTTTATTGGGGGGGGTGTAATATTACTGGGTAGGGGTGACCCAGTGTCCTGGATTTTTTGGGTTGTTCCTGTTTCAGAGGCACTTCCTCATCCCCATAAACTCCCAGCTGAATTGGAAATTCTTGTATTTTGTTTTCCAAACTGTGTCTTCCATGGACAGTAGCTATGTCCACATATTCGTTAGCCTCTCTGTCTTAATTTTTTGGTTTAGAGCCTGGAAGAAGAAGGTAAGTTCTTCCAACAAAAATGCACCTCCCTGCTGGCATCTGTAAAAACTATCTGACCAGTTCGTGTTTGAAGGGAGGAAGGGTTTTGATAGTCCTGGTTTGTGTTAGTTGCTCAGTTGTGTCCGACTCTGTGTGACCCCATAGACTGTAGCCCTCCAGACTCCTCTGTCCAAGGGATTCTCCAGGCAAGAAGACTGGAGTGTGTTGCCATTCCCTTCTCCAGGGGCATCTTCCCGACCCAGGGATTGAACCTGGGTGTTGAGCTGGTTTGGTCCTTGGAACTAGATGCTGCTGCTAATGCCTCGTTACTATGATAGCTATGCACCCCCTATCCACTCTGAGCCAGGGCCTCAGCTAACTGTGTCTGTATGTGACTCTTTTTTGAGTCTCTAGACCACCCCGTGAGGTGTGGTTGCTCATCATATTCTTGTTTTGTTGAGTCTAAGTCGTGTCTAAGAGTCTAAGTCATGTCTGACTCTTTGTGACCCCATGGATTGCAGCATTCCAGGCTTCCCTATCCCACACCATCTCCTGGAATTTGGAGAAGAATGTGTTTTCTCTTCCCAGGATGTGACTGGTCCTTGGCTGAGGTTACAAATGAGGTGACTGTAACCTGGAGAACAGGTGGTCGGTGGAAGCTTCTCCTCTGGAAGGTCTTGCTTCCCTGGTAGTTGACATGATGCTTCCAGCCTCCTCTCTTCTGGGAGCTCACATGTCAACCCTCAGCCTCAGGACCGTAAGCATTATGTAGTATCTCAGAAACTTTTTCTTTGAGGTCCATTTCCCTTTGAGACAAAGCCGTTCCATGCTTTCGTTCTCACCTGCCTTGGATGGGGTTAGAATGCATACCTGGTGGTGAGTGTGCACGTGTGTGCTCAGTTGCTCGGTCATGTCCAGCTCTTTGTGACCCTGTGGACTGTAGCCTGCCAGGCTCCCCTGTCCATGGGCTTTGCTAGGTCAGAATATTGGAGTGGATTGCCATTCCCTTCTCTAGGGGATCTTGAGTGGAGTTGATTATCCATTTTGGTTCAAGTCGTTGCTCCAGAGTGGTTGGTTGTCATGCTGTTGCAGAGATTATGGGCGTGTAGAAGGGAAAACTGGCCCTTGAGAATGAAGAAGGCACCTGTTTTGCTGTCTAACCTTGGACAGGTCACTTAACCTCTCTGAACCTCCAGAGCACCGTGGGGCTATCGCAGGTAATTCTCAAGTGCCCCCTGAATGTCTGCTCCATGCCCAGTCCTGTGAGAAAGATGCAAGAACAAAATGATGGAGAGGAGGTGGAGGGGGTGGACTGGAAGCATGCCCTGAAGCCATCACCAGTCAGGCCTTTACCTTATGGGGGAAAACCATTGCTGGTCTTTCAGGGGTTTAGACAGGTAGGGTTGTGAGTTCTGGAGAGGGTGGGAAGGCTGCCTGGGGCATCAAACGCTGGCTGCTTGTTGAAGAAGGGAGTGTTCATGGGTCCTGTGAGGACACAGTTGAATGAAGGCTCCTACAGAGACATCATGGTGGGGTTCGGGTAGGGCGTTGAGGAGGCAGACTTGACCGGAAGACTGGGATGACTAGAAAACACTTGACCTGGGTGCATGAAAGACATTGCTGAAGAAGAAAACACTGAATAAACTAGCCCTTTTTGAACACTTCCCAAGTACCAGGAACACCCGTATGCAGCCTATCATTTCACGGCAGCAGCGTACCTGTGCAACAGGCCAGATGCTGTCCCATTTTACCCCGAGGAGACTGGGGCTCAGGGCTAAGTGTCTCATCCCAGATCAAATGTTGAGAAGGATGGCAGAGCCAGGATCCCGACTTGGCCTTTACAGGTATGGAGCTCACGCTTTCTCGTGGTGCACAGACCCTTCCGGGTGAATTGAGATGACTTTGGAAATCTGAAGCTCTCAGTGGTGTGAAGACCCCCGGCAAATGTAATAGGTAAACGCAGCTTCACTTGTATTGGTCCAAAGTCTTTGTTCAGTCAGTCATTCTCTCAGGAAGCATTTTAGGAGGCTCCATTTATCTAGTCAACCTTTTAGTCATTGGGTGAATAAACATGGGGACTTCCGGGTAGCACTAATGGTTAAAAAAACCCAAAAAATAAAACTACCCACCAATGCAGGAGACCCAAGAGAAGTGAGAGTTGTGGGTTCAATCCCTGTGTCGGGAAGATCCCCTGGAGGAGAGCATGGCAACCCACTCCAGTATTCTTGCCGGCAGAGTCCCATGGGCAGAGGAGCCTGGTGGGCTCCAGTCCACGGGGTCACAAAGAATCAGACACGGCTGAAAGGACTGACCATGGTACGAATAAAGATGAATGACACGCTTCCTTCTGTGAGTCAGTCTACCTACCTGAAGGAGTCATCACACTTAAAAGAATCATTATTATACAATATAACATGATTTCAGGACACGGGTGATGGTGCAGTTAGTTCTGCCTGGGGTGATGCGAAAGGTTTTGCAGAAAATGTGCCTTTGACGAAGGCCAGTAATGTTAAATTATGAAGCAGGAAGCAAGAGAGTGAGGGAGAAAGGAAGGAAAGAAGGGAGGCAAAGAGGGTAGTTCTGCATAGCAGGCAAATTTGTAAGGAGTGGTGGATTCATGAAGGTGTTTGGCAAAGGCAGCTCAGTGTGGTTTGCAGAGAAGTAATTGGTACAAGGAAGGACAGTGTGTATTAGAGGATGCAGCTGGGAATGTAAAGCTGAGGGATATGGCAAACGACCTTGAAAAACGGTACAAAATTCTCTGTCACCCAGCTTGGCCTGGAAATGGGGTGTGGGCTAAGTGGCTTCAGTTGTATCCAACCCTTCGTGGCCCCATAGGCTGTATAGCCCGTCAGGCTCCTCTGTCCATGGGATTCTCCAGGCAAGAATACTAGAGTAGGTTGCTATCCCCTTCCTCCAGGGGATCTTCCAAACCCAGGGATTGGACCAGAGTCTTTTAAGTCTCCTGCATTGTCAGGCTGGTTCTTTGCCACTGAGCCACCTGGAAATGGGGAGGTGTGGGTAATTAATCTGCATAGATCTGCCTCAGGAGATAACGACTGTCAATACCGCAAGATAAAGAGTATGATTATTGTCAGAGAAACATTCCATTCCGTGTGCATTCTGTTTTGTCCTGTTTTGATGGTCATTCGGCTGCTTTTCAGGAAGCAGGTAAAGGATGATGGGGATGGTCTCAGGGCTCCTAATCTGGGGCGGGGTTGGCATGGGGAGGTGGATCCCTCCCAGACTTCAGGGATTGTTGAGCCAAAGGAAGTGTGTGCCAAAGGTTCTAGATCTTCCAGGCTCTCAAGAGATCTTGCAGATCTACATTTTATAGATGATACTTCCATTTAAAAATACTAGCTCTTTTTCATATCGTGCAGTCAAACCATCATCACTGACGTCGTAGTCATCATCCCTGTTAGCATCTTCATCATCGTCGTCTATGAACTGGATTTGGTCCACGAGGCTGCAGTCGGCTCTGTTGGCCAATAGCAACCATAAGTCAGGAATCAGTCTTCACTGAGTGCTCCCCGATCCCATCCTCCAGCCAATACTTGTGTTTTCTGTCCTTTTTCCTTCTCTTACATGAGTGCTGAAGCTTGGGGTAGCTGCTGCTCGGAAGGGTTGGTGCTGGTGGGTCCTCCTCATATTGGCTCTCAGGATCTGGGGCAAGAGTTGCAATATATGACAGCGTAGAAGAACCGCTTTGGGGTTCCCTCATGGTCCAGTGGCTAAGACACCCTGCCCCCCATGCAGGGGGCCCAGGTTCAGTCCCTGCTCAGGGAACTAGAGGCCGCGTGTCACAGCTAAGACCCGGTGCAGTCAACTAAATAAAATAAATAAAAAAATGTTTTAAATAGAAAGACTATTAAAAAAAAGAAGCACTTGAATCCAGGAAAGGATAAGAGAGGTCAGTAACCATGAAGTGAATGTCTTGCTGCACAGCCGAAATGAACACAAGATTGTAAAGCAAATATCTTTGTTGTTCAGTTGCTATGTCATGTCCGACTCGACTCTGTGTCCCCACGGACTGCAGCACGCCAGTCTTCCCTGTCCTTCACTATCTCCCAGTTTGCTCAAACTCACGTCCATTGAGTTGGCGATGCAATCCAGCCATCTCATCCTCAGTCGTCCCCTTCTCCTTTTGCCTTTGATCTTTCCCAGCATCAGGGTCTTTTCCAATGAATCACGTGGCCAAAGTAGTGGAGCTTCAGCATCAGTCCTTCCAATGAATATTATACTCTAACTTAAAAAAAATAATAAAAAAGAAGGGATTTGGATAAAGATGAGAAAAACCATGGCCTGTGAGCCAAACCTGACTTTGACTGTTTTTGTATGTCCCTTAAGCTAAGATTGGTTTATATAATTTTAAATGGTTGGGAAAAAATAAAAAATATTTTGTGACAGGAAATTCAAATTTCAGAATTCACTTATGTACTGTAAGCATTTTCATATGAAAATGGCACAGTTTTGAGTAGTTGTAACACAGAGAGTTAAAGTTTCACGACATCTGAAATATTTGTCACCTGGCCATTTTCAGATAAAAAGTTTGCCATCCCCTGCTTGCAACAGACAGCGTGCTAATGATACATGGCTCTTGGTTTGAATTCAGGCTACCATTCATTCCTACCCATGTTTCCTACCCACTGCCAGAACTATATCTCTTGTCCTTTGCCTTATTTTTTTTAAATTCTCTCTCTATATATATTTAAATTCCTGCAAAATACTGTGAGCTTAGGACACCAATACTAGACATTGTAGCTACCCATTTACTATGAGCCAATGGGAAGCAAAGATACACAGAATGTAATGCCTGCTCCTCTGTCTATGGAACTTTTCCTGGCAAGAATACTGGAGTGAGCAGACATTCCCTTCTCAAGATTTTCCCAACCCAGGGATTGAACCCAGGTCTCCTGCATTGCAGGCCAATTCTTTACCATCTGAGCCACCAGGGAAGCCCACCTTTTAGTGGAAGAAATGGACCCAAAAGGAAAGAATCATAGTCCAGTCATATTGGATGCTTCCCATTTGGGAAAACAGAACACGTGTTTGAAAACGAGAGGTTTTGGTTAGTGATCATTATTTATTTCCGTGTTTTATTATTTCATAAAGTTTGGTGGATGGGTTTTGAAAAAGGAAACATTCAATTCACACCACTTCACAAGTATAACTACTACAATCATAGATGAGAGTCATATCTAAATATAAAATCAGAATCAGAGAAGATGTGAGTAACAGGACTGGAGGTGGCAAGAAGAGGAAGATGAAAACACAGATGTGCCCGTGGTACAGGTCAAAGGATGGACAGAGCTGAACCTCTTATTGGGCTCTGACTTTGCAGTCAAAGTGAAAAAGGGCCGCAAGACAACAGGCCTTTATTTTCAGAGAGAGGGAAAGGCATGCTCAATGCTCAGGAGCAGAAAAGCTTTTGTAGCTTGGAGTTCTTATGAAGAAAAGAGCAAGTATCCTTTGCGAAGGAAACGGTATATAGCTGTGTGTTTTGGTTGCACAGGCGCGCCTCACTTTATTGTACTTCCCGGGGACTCGGTCGCTGTTTAACAGACTGAACGTCTCTGACAACCCTGAGTCAAGCGAGTCGGCGGACACCATTCTTCCAACCGCATTGGCTCACCTCACATCTGTCATATTTTGGTAACTCTCTCTCTATTCCGGACTTTTTCATTATTTTTCTATTGTCTGTGTCTGTGATAACTCATCTTCAAGGTTACGATTACAGCTTGCTTGAGATGGTTAGCAGATGGTTACATGGTTACAGATGATGGTTAGCCTGTTTTAACAAGAAAGTATGTTTTTAATTAAGGCATATACTTCTTTTAGACATAAGGCTATCACACACTTAAGAGACTATAGTATAGTGTAACCATATCTTTTATATGCACTGGGAAAGCAGAAATGTGTGCAACTTGCTTTATTGCAACATTCTCTTAATCGTGGAGGTCTGGAATTCAACCACGGTGTCTTCAAAGTCTACCTTTATTTCTGAAATATATCATCAAGTTCTTTAAAAAAAACAACACATATAGTAATATATAGAAGACTCATATTTATGTAACTCTACAGTTTCCATTCCATGCCGTATTTCACTGAGCATCACCGACTCAATGGACATGAGTTTGAGTAAACTCCAGGAGACGGTGAAGGACAGGGAAGCCTAGATGTGCTGCAGTTCCACGGGGTCGCAAAGGGTTGGACACAACTTAGCGACTGAACAAGTTTCCAAAACACTTCCACAATTTTGCTCATCAGAACCCTCTTGGTGAAGGGGAAGTGAGTATTGTCACTTACATAGGAGGTTCAGGAAACAAAGTCTAAATGTATACACTTCTGGCCTTGGTGATTAAATTAAGTAACTTCATGAATTCCTACCTTCCGGTCCAGTGATCTTTCCATCAGAGACATAACACAATCTGACCCCCGGGCTTTCCAAAGTCAGGAAGAGCTCTCCCCGCCCCCAGGAAGCTGTCTCATGGTAAAGCTAGTGTTCTCACTGGTAACTTCTCAGAAGAGCAGTGTTGAAAGTCAGCGTCAACAGCTAAAGTTAGAAACAGTATCAGGCTGGTAAGAGGAGGTCAACTAGCAGCTGTTCCTGGAGCTTTCTGAATCGTAACAAGGTGGCCACTTGGATACATGAGAATCAATTACAGAGAAGCCTTGTCAAGATGGCCCCAATTCAGCCTTAAATCATTGCATTCTCTGCCAAATGCTGTCCACTGTCGTTATCTAGAAATGTAATTATGCAACTAAATCAAGCAGCTAAAATTAGTGTAGTGTAAAAACACCTTGGCGATCTAAAAGTGGAGGCATTGACATTTGGATTTAGAAAAAGCCGATAGTTGAATACGCTTTGCGGTGTCTGATGCTCTCCACGTTTCGACAGAAATCTATATCCAGTGTCGGGTTTCGAGTTCGAGGTGGGAGGTGGCAAGCAGATGTTGGGCTTGAAGGTGATTTTCAGTGATCCCCAGGGCCTTTAGCGTGGCTTGAGTGGACTCAGTCTGTGCTCTCAAAATTGGGAAATGCTCCACACTGGCAGGTGCTTTCCTGGGATACATATTAGAAGAGTGACAATCTGAAGGCTGTCTTTGCCTTCCGCCTGAAGTCACAGGCATGTCCATACCAGGCGTCTGTAGAGGATCAGGAAACATAGGGTAAGAATGCCAAGTACACGTCTTGTACACATCACGAGAGGATGCCACGTGCTTTTCTCGTCACACAACCCTATGAGGTAGGGTCTGTTATTATCTCAGTTTTCCAAACGAAGAAACGAAGGTTCAGAGACACTGAGTAACTCGTTCAACGTCACACAGCTGTCGAGTTAGGACACCCAAGTCAGTATAATTCCACTTCCTGCAATCCCATCTGAGTGTATCTGTGACCATGTCACGCATGCTGGACCATCACTTGGATGTTTTCGAATATCAGAAAGATCTGAAATACTGGAATATATTTCTCATCTGTGCTTTTGGTGTACATTAGCTATGCCTTTAAACTCTGGGAGCAGTGAGTCGTCTTATTAATAGATGGCATATTAAAATATAACAACTGGAAGCTCAAAGACAAAGAATGTTAAAAATTTTTTTAAGGCATATGAATTTATATTACAGAACAAAATACTGTAATGGATACAGTGGCCAATTAGGAATTAGGAGCCTGGCACTGCCTCTCATATGTGGAGGGCTGTGAGCGTGCAATTCAACTAGCGTGAACCTTATTTCCAGTGTGGATCAGGAACTATGAATAGTACCTACTTGCGAGAGTTTTGAGAATGAAATTACAAAACATGTGTAAATAATTTAGCTATAGTTCTGTGTGTCGTAGCACACACTGCAGATACTAGCTGGTGGTATGATTATATTTTGGGCACAAGTTGCCCATTTAAAACTAAAACCAGAGAGAGAGAGACATAGGATAACAAAATAGCATCTTCTTCATTTCTTTGTGATCAGTACCAGAGGCTGCCTGCGTTCCTCTGCTGAGCTTTTAAGTGGCAGCTGATAATCATATCAATTGACATTTCTCAGCTTTCCTCTAACCATCCCACACATACTCCAGGTTTTTTTGTTTGTTTGTTTTTGCCTTTTGCCCAAATTCCTTCAGAAAGAGCCCAAACCTGCCAGCCTGACCACCCCACTCCCCGCCTCTGGGTCTCTCTCACTGTCTCTGAGAACTAAATTAATGAAGAGTATTTGGTTAGTCATGTTAGGCAAGCCGCTCCCAAAATAGAACCTTCCATTTTGGTAGCTTCAACCCTGCAGCTGCTGTGTCTCTCCCTCGTCTGCGAAGAAAACTTTCACATTAAGAGTTGCTGATGCTGGATTTTCTTTCTCTCCCCTCTGAGTGTTGATGAGCTCTGCGCTCCTGACAGCGGCGATCTGGCTCTCAGCTTTGTGGGTCGGAAGAAGTTGGGTCTATAGATTTTTTTCTTTCTTTCTTTCTTTTTTTTCCCCCAACTCTCCATTGATGCGTTGAGCTTCTGAGGGGATCCCACCTACCCGTAAAGCATGTTGCCTTCTCAAGGAGTCCTCTTGCATCCCTATGGCGTACCTATGATCGTTCCAGCCGCCCCCTACTTCCCAGGACTGATCCAGGTAATTCAAGGCCACTGCCAGCCAGCAACTTAACTCCAGAGCGCGCAGAGTAATAATTGGAATTTTTATGGTTGAGAAAGCAAACACTTTTAATACAGGAAAAAGCCCTCGTGTAGTCTGAGGGAAGACAGTAGGAAATCAAAAAGATGGATCACCCTAATCTGGCTATTGACATCTCTCATGGTTGAATAAATGGTGTAGTTGAGCTATATTTGCTTGTATTGATCGGGCTACTGTTTAACATTCATGCCTTTGCTTCGGGAGGTTGACCACGGGGCAAAGGATTTGTTCTCCTCCTCAGCTCTCGGAGGGACTCAGTCTCCCACGGCAGATCCCGAGACAGACTAACTGGTCATGAGGTGACTTGGTTAAGAGCTTTCACCCAGGAAACAGAAGGAGCATGAAATACACATTAATCCTTAGGTTCCGCTTCCCAGGGCTTGTCTGTTTTCATGGAGGGTACCCCCGCCTTCCCAAACCTGAAATTGACCAGTGGCAGGGAGGCAAAAGGAACTCTGTATTGATGGTTAATTTATGAATCTCAGAGGTGATACTAGAAATCCCTTACATGTTGTTTACATCTTAATGATGGCAAGAAAGGAGATGATTGAAATATAAGTTGGTTTCACTTTTAAGGCTTTTCATTCTGTGTTGGGAAAATCATCAAATAAGATATTTGGGGCCTTTTTTTTTTTTTTTCTTCATTGTAAGTGTGACTTTTTAAGCAAATGTTGGCTTCTGGGTATGTGTCTGAATTTCTCTGTGGAAAACTAGTGACAGAGGCTGAACGTCAGAGGAAACCCGGATGTCTTATATTGTGGTTTGTTTGAGAGCAGTCATCTTTTTGTAACACATTCTGTATCTCCTTTCTACAGGAAAGAAAAGCTACATGTAGTTAGCATGTCCTTTTTACCTTCAGTTCTGTGCTTTTCCCTCCACAATCTTTCAAAATTCTGTAACACTACCTCATTAATTCAAATTTCTGAGGAGGCTTCTGGTCAAACCTTCAGTGTCTCCTTTTCTGAATGTTGTTGTTACCTCTTGTAAACTGTAAGAAGCTTGGCAATTTGAGCCATTAGGCGTGAGTCCAAAACATAGTGAAACATCTTATCATGTCAGATTTATGGTCCTTGCTTATTTGGGAGGCTTCTATATTATGCATGAGAAATAATGGACTGCCTGGAGAGTGGTCCTCAACAACGTGGAAACAGTTCCATCCTTCCAGGTGTATGCAGGCCAGTGAGGCACTCGGGTCTGAAGTCACACCGGAAAGCCTTTTATTTCCGTTAGAAATTTCGGGGTGAAGGTTAGCGGTTGGAGTTTTGTCAGACCCTGGACCGCCCCATCCGATAAATAATTACAAGCAAATCGTGCCCTTCACTCTATGCTGATTGATGCTGAAATTGCTTTTGAAAGTTCTCATAAGTTCCTGTTATAGATTAAGTGCCGGTGTAGGAAAAATAACAGCACCCACTGAAATGGGTGAATGTAATCAGGCTTAATGGACTCGAGAGCTTGTTGGGAATTAAATAACTATCGATCCGCTGGAATGCTGCTGTCATTACAAAATGCCACTCTGGACGTATTACCCGGGTGATAGATGAGAAGACACCCGGGCGAGCTGAGAAATTGGGGAGGCCCGGTTCCCATTCCTTCCTCCTATGCAGAGCCTTTGAGAAATGGATCCTGTTTCTGGGGGGAAGGAACAAGAGATTTTACGTGCCGATCATTGCTGGGATCATGCTTTGTTTTCCCAAGTGACACCTCCGATAACTAGTTACGCAGAAGTCAGGGAGTGGTGCGGCAGGGGGTCTCAGCCCAGATGCTGTGACAGCCCGCCGTGGATCACACAGAAACACTCTGGATGGGGAGAGACAGGCCTTCTTTCCAGTTTTCTGAGACAGCCTGTGTTATTTATCCAGCGGCATCAAGCAACTCAGACACTCCATTGCAGTAACATTTGCAAGTGGAGGAAAGGCGACTCAAAGAAAGAACTGTCAGACACACACCCACACACTTGCCTCTTAGCTGATGCTTCAGGTGACACCAGGTGCCCTGTATTCCCGCAGACTCTGTCAGCGTGCTGACCGATGTGTTGATCGTGTGGGTTTCTTCCCAGACTCTTCAAGACGCAGATGTGTGTGTGGGTGATTTGTTGCTCAGTTATGTCTGACTCTGCGACCCCATGGACTGCAGCTCACCAGGCTCCTCTGTCCATGGGATTCTCCAGGCAAGAACACTGGAGTGGGTTGCCATGCCCTCCTCCAGGGGATCTTCCCACCCCAGGCCTTCCCGAACTCACGGACTTAGAGAACGAACTTATGGTTGCCGGAGGGAGGGAGAGTTAGGAAGTTTCGGATGGGCATGTACACACTGCTGTATTTTAAACAGATAACCGATAAGGATCTACTGTATAGCACAGGAAGTTCTGCTCAATGCTCTGTGGCAGCCTGGATGAGAAGGGGCTTGGGGGGGAATGGACACATGTGTATGTATGGCTGAGTCCCTTCACCATCCACCTGAAACTGTCACAGCATTGGTAATCGGCTCTACCCCCGTACAAAATAGAAGTTAAAAAAAGATGCCAGGGCTTTCCTAGAGGGAATTAAGGTGCCACCCACGTCCTCATAAAGTGATCAGTAAGACAGTTCCATGATCGCAAATAGAGTGTGTTCCTTCCACAATAGTTAAGTTCCCTGTGACTGGAGGTAGGAAACGGCTGTAGGGGCCACTTGGGCAGGGTTGTCTTATCAGAATTTAAGATTCCTCTCACAGGCTTTCCAACTTGAAGAACCAGTGATTCTGTGGCCTAAGAATTTCCTTTTCATAATCGTATCAAGCGCCACTTTTTTTTTTTCCTATTGCCCTGTTTTTGTCTGCTCTGTCCAAGAAAACAAATAATAATTGATCAGACATCATAAGAGGCTTTTAAGAGAGCATCACCTTATCCTGCAAAGGCAGTGAGCAAAGATGTTTCCTAATAATTCCGAGGACGTGACTCAATAGTATCTTTTGTCCAGGAGTAGATTCAATAGCGACTGCTGACCTCATGGGCCATCCCCGAAGAAAGCTAGACGCTTTACCATATTGAATCTCCTGAACCATCTTTTGATGTCTGAACTTGTTGAACAGATAGCAAGGTGAATAGTTTTTCCTTCCAGCCATGTAAAGTATTCCAGAGTGACTGTGGAGGATTGAGCTGAAGCAGTTTGGACAGTTTTCATGCGTAGTAAGAAGCACAAGAGGAGGAATATTATCAAGTATCAAATATTAACAATGTATAAACACTGTTCCTTTCCCCTTGGTGTAGAGCGGACTGCTCCTATCTCTGGTTAAGAAGAACCAACGTGTCTTCCCATTGAACTCCTTTATTCATGTCTCAATTTCCAACAAGACCTTGAGTGATCAATGAATTATCTGACTTGAGAACAAAGGAGATTTGACAAGTAAATTGTCCATCAGTCTTGAGTCGAAGAAGTTACCAGGAGAACTTACCCGAGCCGTGGACCAATGGCCGGCCACAAAGCATCAGATGATATCATCTAAGCCACAGCTTTGTAACTGATTAGTCTGGGTGGTCTTCTGGTCTAATGAGCCCTTGGCTCTATGTTCAAGTTCAGACTTGAGCCCCTCACTCTAGATATTTATCTGCCAGATATAGTCCTTGACCATCACTGCTAGATTATTCTCCACACCAAGACAGTTCCAGCCTCATCTCATCCAGGTATTGCAGATCAGGTCTGGTGACTGTTTTTCTAGGCGGAGGATGGTGTAGACAGGGCCACATCCACCTCACCGTGCATTTTTTCACTTTAGTTATTCAGTTGCTACCCACATATTCCATACCAGGCACTGTTACATACGCCTGTAAAACAGAAGCAGCCCCTACAGCTACTGACTCTTAGGTTCACAGCCTAGTGGAAGAGAACCTTAGATAAATATAAAATCCAATACGACAGTAAAACATCAGGAAAGCATGTTAGGTGATAAGTATTTCATACTTGCTATGTACCAGGCAGGGCTTCCCAGGGGGCGCTAGTGGTAAAGAACCCGCCTGCCAGTGCAGGAGACATAAGAGACTCAGGTTTGATCCCTGGATCAGGAAGATCCCCTGGAGGAGGGCCTGGCAACCCACTCCAGTGTTCTTGCCTAGAGAATCCCATGGACAGAGGAGCTTGGCTGGCATACGGTGGATAGGGTCACAAAGAGTCGGACTTGGCTGAAGCGACTTGTATGCACACATGTACCAAGCATGGTGCTAAATACTTATATATTTTATCTCAATTTACCCTAACAATGCAATTGTCCTCTGCTTATCTGTGGGGGTGTCGACTTAAAAAATATTCAGCAACCTAAAAGTTGAGAGCTATGTTTTATTCAGTGGGAAGCTTTAGAACTTCAAGCCTGGGCCTCTCAAGTAAGCCTGAGCAAACTGCTCCAAGGAAGCGAGGGGAGGATCTAGGTTATATAGAAGTTTTGTAACAAAGAGCAGGTAGTCTGAGCATCAAAAGGTTATTCTTATTGAAAGAAAAACAGATATCCCAAGTTAAGGAATTTAGCACTTTTCTAGGGAAGATGCAAAAGTCCGGGCTCATTGGAATCATTCCTTTGATATGCGTCTCAGCTATCGGGCCATGATCCTGTGCTTTCCCATCCTGAGCTTCCTCGGGGCTCACCGTAGGGAGTGGCTGCAGCCTGCTGGCTGCTAGATCACAGGTGGTGTTCTCCTTCCCTGGTGCCCCCAGGGCTCACCAGCTCACATAGGAGGGCTGCAGCCGCTGATGACTGCGACGTCCTTGTTCACTGACGTGGCAGGAAATGCTCCATTTCCCAGGGATATGGCCTAGACCCCCCAGTGGATGCTGTAGATAGTACTGGACCCGAGATAGATTGTGTTTTTCCTGTACATGCATACCTCTGTGTGTTAGTTACTCAGTCATGTCTGACTCTCTGCAGTCCTGTGGACTGTAGCCTACCAGGCTCCTCTGTCCATGGAATTTTCCAGGCAAAAATACTGGAGTGGGTACATACATGTGGTCAAGTTTAGTTTATAAATTAGACACAGTTAATAATAAAATAGAATGATTATAACAGTTTACTGCAATAAAAAGTTGTTGAATGTGCCCCTGGATATCTTACTATACAAAGCACACACTTTTTTTTTTTTTCCTTCTTTGAAGTGTCACAGAGAAGATTCATTCTCAACATAGATCTTAGCAATTTCAGCATATGGTTTTGTTGCCTTCCTTATTAGGTGAGAATGTTCTCCTTTTCATTTCAAGGAAGCACTGGATGGCATCTCTTTGTCCATCTGAACTGCCAGCATTACCACTCTTGTACTTTGGGGCTGGTGTTCAGGAAAATAAGGATCAATTGCACCCGAGTGTCGCGATAACTCGATGGTCAATCTGATAACTGAGATAGTCACTAAGCAACTAACTGTGTGAGATCTTCTGAACAAAGGGATGGTCCACATCCTGGACAGGACAGGATGGGACTGGACCACCCAGAACTACATGCAGTTTAAAATATATGAATTGTTTACTTCTGGAATTTTCCATTTAATATTTTCAAGCTGTGGTTGACCTCAGGTAAACCTCGGAGAGCAAACCTGTGGATAATGGTGGTTACTATAACCCGAAAGTTGGGTTCTGTTTGTCCTACCATTATCTGTAATTGTAAACCTCCCAAAGCCCTGAAAATCAGTTTGTTTGGTTTTTTTTTGTGGGGGTGGGTAGAATGTTGGCACTAAAATGCATTCCAGAAGAAAACTTGACCTGAAATGATGTGTTGCTGTTTATAGACTGTCTTTATCCCACTCAGTGTGAATATTCATATATTTTGCTATGGGAATTTTTCTGTGTTTGATTTCAGAGTGTTGTCCCAGGCCCTGCTGAAAGAGTTACATAATCTGTTTCTGATGGATTCCCTTTCTGGAAAAGAAAAATCTCCCCAAATCTGAATTTCAAGATAGAGGTGACCCCAGGGGTCTTGGATGAGAAATCACAGTCATGTATTACGATGCCTTTTCTGCATATGGAGACCTGAAACTGACATTAAAAGAGAAAGGTCACTTGCCCAAGGTCATAAGATTGTCAGTGCCAGAGCTGAGATGTAGACCACGTCTGGTGGACTGGAACCTTTGCTCTTTGTCACAGATCCATTGTCGAGATGCATATGGAAATACAGGAGAGGGAGACGGTGGATGCCTCTTGGAGTAGGAAGGAGGGCCGTTCAGAGGGGAATGAGGGTTTCCCAGGTGGTTCTGGTGGTAAAGAACCTGCCCACCAATGCAGGAGATGCAAGAGACGTGGGTTCAACCCCTGGGTCGGGAAGATCCCTTACAAGAGGGCCTGGCAACCCACTCCAGTATTTTTGCCTGGAGAATCCCATGTAGAGAGGAGGCCTGGCAGGCTACAAGTCCATCTGGTCACAAAGAGTCGAACACGATTGAAGTGACTTAGCATGCTCAGAGGGGAAAGGTGGCATTTAAGTAGGGCTGTAGAGCATCATCAGACATTCCCTGGGCAAGCAGAGGAGAAAGCCCTTCATATCAGAGCAGAGAACATGGGTGAACTTATGATGCTTGGGGTGACATATCAAGACAGAGCTTCAGTATCTTCCCCAGCCCATGGGTACCGTGTGTCTTGCCATTGTGTAAATATGGGTCTCAAAAGCCAAAAGACAGGGCTTCAAAGCAGCTGAGAGGAATCTCAGAAATTGAGCTTCTGAGCCCTGAATATCCATGTGCCCACCCAGGAATGGGCTCTGTAATGCCCTTCTCTGAACCCAGCAGGTGAATGTCGAATTCCCTGGATTTTGAGTCCCGATCGCTCTTTGCTATTCTTTCTCTCTGAAGCAGTAAGCTCCCTGAAGGCTGTGTTCTCCACCTCACACCCCACAGAATTAGATGGCCACAGGGAAATGAGGAACGCCTCCCTGATGTGGATACCACTGGTAGAGGCAAACCCCTCAACTCTGGAATTTGAAGCAGAAATCAGCATCATTGAATTGGGTGATGTATCTAATGAGAGATCTGTATACACCTGTGTAGTGAGGTCAGAGGAAGGAGGAACCCCCCCCCCCACCGCCAGGACCCTCTTGTCTAGCACTCGAAAATGACTATCCCAGGAGACATACTTGCTGACAAAGCCAGAGACTTTTGGGGGAAGGAGTGCCCAAGTGGAGAGCTTCAGGGGAAGGAAATCCAGGAGAACTGTTTTGCCACGTGGCTCGCGTTCTCGGATTTTATGGTGATGGGTTAGTCTCCAGATTCTCTGGTCAGTCACTGTGACTCAGGGTCCTTCCTGCCAGTACACGCATCACTTAGCCAAGATGGATTCCAGAGAGGAGGATTCTGGGAGGTTGGTAGGACATATGGAGTCTCCTCTCTCCTCCTGACCTTTGCCGAATTCTTCCAGTTGGTGGTAGCTTGTTAGTTCCAAGTTCCTTACCAGGACCTCCTGTTGTAAGATAACTCATGCAAGGGGTTATTCTCAGGCCTAGTCAGTGTGGTTGGTTTTGGTCAGGGGTTCCCCTCACAGTGACCCCAAGAATTATCAAACTTCTGGTTTTAGCAGTGGACCAAAGGTAACTGGCCCCTACAGAAAGGTAGAGAAATGTATGAGGAACCTGCAGGGCATTGATGTAAACTTGAAGGAGATAAACTTGTTTTGCTCAGCGGCTGGTGGAGCCATTTTCAGATCTTGATATTGCTACCCTCCAATGTTCTTTACATGTTTGGAATATCCGCTGATTGGGAAAGAAAGCAGAAGGCACGCCTGCATAATGTGAGTGTTGGTGGTGTCATTTACTCTGTGGCTGCTCCATCTTAGTCACTAAGTGACTTTTCTCTACTGCCAAAGAGGCCGTGTCAACAGCAGACTAAATTAAAGAGTCAGAGAGGTGGCAAAGAGAATTTGGAGTCAAACAGGTCCATGTTGACATATTGGCCCTGGCATTTACTAAGCATGTGGCCTTGAGCTTGTCAATTAACCTCTCCAAGGCTGTTTTCTCAGCTACAAAATGGAAACAGGAATACCTATCTTGTAGAGTGGTTGTGAGTTTACATGGGATTCATCTCTTTGTTCAACAGTTATTTATTGAGCACCTACTGTATGCCAGGCTGTGAATGAGGAGTGAGTAATGGTTGTAGGTGATGAGGCAGAATAGGAAACACTCAAGATTCTTTTCAACCTAAAATTTATATCCTAATATATGGAAAAGGTGGCATTTATATATATGTGCTTAGTCACTCAGTTGTGTCCGACTCTTGCGACCCCATGGACTGTACCCTGCAAGGCTCCTCTGTCCATGGAATTTTCCAGGCAAGAATACTTGAGTATCTTGCCATTTCCTTCTCCAGGGGATCTTCCTGATCCAGGTGTCAAACCTGTGTCTCCTGCATTGGCAGGCAGAGATTTTATCCATAGCACCACCTGGGAAGCCCATTTATAGTATATATAATATTCATTCTTAATTGGTAAAGAGCTTGGCAGACTACAGTCTGTGGGGTTGCAAGAGTTGGTCACAACTTAGTGACTAAACCACCACCATAATGCTTATCCTGTGTTATTCTGAAAGAGGATAGACATTTACTCAGAACTCCTTTATCTTTCAGTGACAAAATCTAATTCATAATTGTTTAGGGGGGAAACAGAAAACCTCCACCTTCAGGCACAGTTGAATTCAGAGGCTCCAATGACCCAAGTCAAGTCATCCCGTGACTTCACAGTAGTTATCTGAACTTGATCTTCATTCACAAATGCACCACCTCCAGCTGGTGGCAAGTATGGTGAAGTCAATTCTGGCCTCTGTACACTAACCCTGAATTAACTCTCAGACACAGAGTTGGTAGCTCAGCTGGTAAAGAATCTGCCTGTAATGCAGGAGACCCTGGTTCGATTCCTGGGTCAGGAAGATCCGCTGGAGAAGGGAAAGGCTATCCACTCAAGTATTCTGGCCTGGAGATTTCCATGGACTGTATAATCCATGGAATCACAAATAGTCTGAAACAACCGAGAGACTTTTGCGGAGTTTTGGGTGAAGTAGAAAAGAATAACTTTATTGTTTGCCAGGCAGAGAGGGCGACAGCGGGCTAATGCCCTCAAGGCTGTGTGTCCAGACCTGGAAGGAGGGGACAGGGAGCCCTGTGTGGAGTCTTCTAGTCCACGGATGGGGTTGCTGAGGAGGATCAGAGTGCCTGAAGAGGCTGCATTTCTTCAATCCGAGATCTTCTGACCTAACAGTGATCTTCTGTCTGGAATGAAGAGTGCTTTATCAGACATTTACATCTTTCCATTTGGTGGGAGTTTCGGTATCTGCAAAACAGCTCAAAGAGATTGTTGTGTGATCCTCTGAGGGGGAACTCGGATCTGCCCCCAAGGCCGCACTATTGTTTCTTGACTGCCCCTCCCTTGTCTCTGCATCCTCTAGCTTCCCTTCATTAGCAACTGTTTGAACCTGCGTTTGGAATTCAGGATTCCCCGGTGGCTCAGACAGTAAAGGTGGCTCAGACAGTAAAGCATCTGCCCACAATGCGGGAGACCCAGGTTCGATCCCTGGGTTGGGAAGATCCCCTGGAGAAGGAAATGGCAACCCACTCCAGTACTCTTGCCTAGGAAATTCCATGGATGGAGGAGCCTGGTGGGCTACAGTCCATGGGCTCGCAAAGAGCCGGACACGACTGAGTGACACCACGATCTAGGAACATACAGATAGCCTGATGAGAACAACAGGTAACACCATAATTGAGGCAAGACAGGAGTTTCTCACATCATGCAAACCCATACCTTCTTTTTATATTAGCAATACCAACGTCAATAAATCTAGAAATAAAGGGAAACTAAAGCCCTCCTTTTACGAAGTTGGAAATCATGTGGACCTTGCACATCATTCCAGGTGTCTCAATGCGCTCGGAGACGCCAGCAACTTTCCCCCTTCAGCTGTATAGAGGTGCACTTTTTTTTTTTTTAATTAAAAGATTAAAGGGACACTGTCAATCTCTTCTGATTAATAGCAGTCCTATAAAAAGGATGTGTTCCTGCCGCAGCCATCTGTCATTCTGATCGTTTTAAAGGCATGCTATATCAGCAAGTATGCTTTTTATAATACGTTGGCATGGGGCAGGCGGGGCTGGAGGGACTTGTGGATTTCACACTCTGCTTTGCTGCTTTGGTGTTCCGCGATCTGAGCCTTTGATGGTGAAGCGGAACCCCCTCCCTGTCTTTGAAAGGTTGTTTTGGGTAAGTGCTTTCCCGGGCTAACTTAGGATGGAGATACTCACCCCTATTTATGTTTCTCTCCCGTCTAAAGATAGATCCATCACACTTGCATCCCACCAGCGTGCAAGCAGCCAGCTCCTTCACTTGATTAACTACTGAACCCTAAATACTGTCCAGAAGCAATGAACTCAATATTCTGTGGGTCTTTTCCTCTGGGCAGCTGGGACCATGGTCTTCTGCAAAGCCTAATTTTTTTTTGATTTTTAAAATTACTTATTTTATTGATGCATAGTTGATTTACCATGTTATGTTAGTTTCAGTGTACAGCAAAGTGAATCAGTTATATGTGTGTGTGCATATATATATTTAAATTCTTTTACAAATACAAACTATATGAAATATAGTTCCCTGTGCTATACACTGGGTGCTTGTTGTTTGTTTTATATCTGGGAGTGTGTATATGCTACTCCCACATTCCTAATTTATTGGGATAAATTTGTTCTTGTCATTCAGTCCCTCAATCATGTCTGCCTTTTTCTGACCCCATGGACTGTAGCCCACTAGGCTCCTCTTGGTTTCCCAGGCAAGAATACCAGAGTGGGTTGCCAGTGCCTTCTCCAAGGGATCTTCCCAACCCAGGGATCGAACCCCCATCTCCTGCATTGGCAGGCAGATTCTTTACCAGGGAAGATTCTTTACCACTGCAGATTCTTTACCATGCGGCTCCAGGAAGCGTGGTGGGTCCAGTGCACCCCTGCCCTGGGGGAAGGTGGCCTTCCTCAGCCGTTACCTTTCCTTCCCCCCCTAATCTGCACTGGCTCTCAGACAGGGGGGCGAGATTCAGCGACTGCGGAGGCAGCTGTCTTGTGCATTCCCACAGTGTTCACACCAACTACTCTCTGAAGAGCTATTTCTTCTTGTTTCATGAGGCAGCACAATTAAAGATTTAGACCAGAGGATTGAGAGTGTGGAATTTAGACCAGGGAAACCTGAGGCTGGCCATGACCTTCTCTGGGTGACTCTGGGAAAGCTGCGTGACCTCTCAGAGCCTCCGTTTTCACATCTAGAAAGTGGGAGTAACATTCCATGGACTTCTGCCTCCCGGCGTCAATGGCAGGAATAAAAGAGCTCAAAGGTGGCCACGCCTGGGGCCCCTGTCGTCCAGCCGTGAGGACATAATGCCGAGGACTGAACCGGAGCTGGCCCTTGGTCCTGAGTCCTGGGGGTTTCACCTCTCTGAGTTTCCACTGTCTCAGCTTGGTGGCAGGGACGGTCACACCCGCTTCGCAAGGGAGCCCTGAGGCTTTGCTGCGGTAGTGTTTGTGAGGCAGCCATAGCCGCACCTGCTCATGGTAGGAACTCCACTGCGGTTGGCCAGCGTCGCCGTTGTCATGGTTTTTCCATCCTGTCCTGGGTGGCTGTGGTTTCTTTTGCATGTGAAGATGCTCTCGGTTTGGAGGTGGGTGGGCCTGTGCGCAGCTGTTTGCTTCTGCTGTCCATGGAGATTCCTATGAACCAGGGGCACAGGTTTTAGGGGCAGCTGAACAGAGTGGGGTGCAATCAGGGATACACCACGCTGGGGGTTGACAGCCTTGGCCCATGGCTTTGGGGGGCGTGAGACACATATCCCCTCCCACTTTCTAAACTGTTAGCCTGGGAAGTTGGGACTACTAGACAGCTGATGCCAAAAACTCAGCTTCTCTGTACACAGGTGTTGAATTAAACCTTGAAGACAGAGTTTTGGGTGAGGTAGAAAAGGGGGGGCTTTATTGCTTTGCCAGGCTAAGGGGGACACAGTGGACCCATGCCCTAGAAACCAAGAGTCTCAGCTCGAGGGAGACAGTGACAAGTTTTATAGTAAAAGAGGGCGTGATCAGCTCATGGTTGGTGGTGAGGTAGGTAGTAGTCAGCATCATCAACCTTGAGGTTTCACTGGTCTGGGGTCTGCACGCCTGTGGGCAGCATATCATCACTAAACGTTCACTTCTCCTACCTGGCGGGGGTTTCAATATCTGCAAAACAACGGAAAGATATTGTTGTACAGATCCCTTAATGAGGAAGCAGGCCTTTGCCCCAAGGCTTCTCTTGACCATTTCTCACTGCTCCTCCCTTCCCTAGTTAACAACTGCTTGAATCTGCCTGTTAGAACTCAGGGAAGGTCTTGGAGGCTGAAGCAAGGCTGTTTCCTGTAGTCGAAGAAATGGGGGGCTCACAAAAGCCTTGTGTCCACGAGCCCCTCAGGGCCCTGGACGTTGGACTCCCAGGCAAGAGGATGGCCAGGTTTCAGCCCTGTGGAAACCTGGCCCAAATCTTTGTCCATTTGCTGTAGTGGAACAACTGGGGCTGGAACTGGGGCTGGGTGGAAGGAAGGTGAGGGTGGGCTTTGAAGGCAAAGAGAGAAGCCCATCCCGTCTCCTCCATGTGGCCACAGCCTTCTGGGACAGACTCTTGGGGACCACCCACACCCCTGTTCCATGCGGCTCCTGGCACACTGTGGGCGCTTAATAAATGCTAAATAATAAGAATAGCTCCCATCTGCCGGTGCCCGGTGGTGGAGAGGATGTTCAAGCACAGGACGGCCGACTGGCACCGGGCAGCTTGTGAGAAGCCGTCAGGGAAAGACGCAGCTCTGAGTCACTTGGAGGGCTCCTTGCACCCAGGGGTCAGCTGGCCCTGCGACTCATCAGAACCTGGGCAAGTTCATTAAAGCATGCAGGTGTCCCCTCTGAACCCCAGATGGTCTCCATCAGAACGCAGGAAGCAGAGCCCAGCGAACTGTGTGCCTCACGGGCAATCTCGGGTTTCCCACGTGAGACTGGATGCGGGAACTGGTGTCGACCGACAAGGCGGGGGCTTTGCTAGGGTTTAAAAGGGGCCCTGGATCTGCCCTCTGAACAGACGGCGTCATAAATTCATACTTCCGTCATTTTCTTGGAAGAAAATGCCTACTGGGCTTTGCGCATCTAGTTACAATAAAAACAACAGCAGCTGCTTGTTTTCAGGCATTTACTACGTACCAGGCCATGTGTAAGGCATTTCACCTACAGCATCTGACTGAAGCATTGTGGTTTGGAGAGGAAAAAGCAGCTGGACAGGATGCTGTCAGGATGTGGAATCTGTGGCAGGTGACTTGGTTCATCTCCTTCCTTCAGCCGTGTGACCTTGGGCATTACTCACTCCCTGGGTGACCTTGGGCAGGGTTCGTCACATCTCTGGGCAGCAGTCACCTCGCTGGATGGTGGTGAAAGGAGCCAAAGCGTATAAAGTTCATAACCCAGTGCCTGGCGCTTGGAAAGGACTCTGTGCATGTATCAGTCAGTTTATTTCCAAGAACACTGCAACACCACCACAACCAAAGTGTGTAAGAGAGACAATGTTGTGTTCGAAATACACACACACACATACACACACATATATAAATGCATGTGTGTGTGTGAGTCCCTCAGGCGTGTTCGACTCTGCAACCCCATGAACTGTAGTCTGCCAGTCTCCTCTGTTTGTGGAATTCTCCAGGCAAGAATACTGGAGTGGGTTGCTGTTCCCTCCTCCAGGGGATCTTCCCCAACCCAGAGGTCGCACCCATGTCTCCCGCATTGCAGGCAGATTCTTTACCATCTGAGTCACCAGGGAAGCCATATAAATGTGTTTGTATGTGTAATATATATGAGCTAAGAGTGTGAGCTCTCGAACCAGACTGCAGACTGCTGAGCTAGAATCTCAGCTTTGCCTGCTGGGGGAGAACTACTCCGTTCTACAATTTTTCCGTCTGTGAAATGGACACGTCAAAAGCACCTCAAACCATGGTATACCATCCTCCTGCATTGAGTGAGGACCACACCAGAGTTGCCATTGAGAGTCACAGGAGTTAATACTTGTAAGGTGCTCTGATTGTGCTTGGTATACAGTAAGGGCTCAGTAAGGAGTAGAAATAATTATATAATAAGGATTATATAATTAGTAATACTACGGATTGTATTTGTGTGTGACAATATGCATTAGACATAATACATGTATAAGTACGTATTGCATGTAATTATCACATAATTACATAATGATTTAAAATTATACTATTTAATAAGATTATGTAGTGACATGGGACTTCTCAGGTAGCAGTAGTGGTAAAGAACCTGCAGGAGATGTGAGAGACGTGAGTTCGATCCCTGGGTCAGGAAGATCCCCTGGAGGAGGGCATGGCAACCCACTGCAGTCTTCTTGCCTGGAGATCCCCATGGACAGAGGAGCCTGACAGGCTACAGTCTATAGGGTCACAAAGAGTCGGACAGGACTGAAACAACTTAGCTTTCATACACACAGTGATATATTATCGATTATGTAATAATACGTAAGAGAAATAGAAGTATATAGAATATTGTGCATCATTT